>NC_064921.1:454845369-455145702 GCF_023897955.1 Schistocerca gregaria | reverse complement strand
TGGTCTACACTCGTTACAGTTCGTCCTTCTCCCAGTGTACCCACGACTCTTCCCAGTGGGAAGTTCATCCAAATGTCATCTACGGGGCAAATTGTTATGAAGAACACCACTACATTGCACTGTAACTGCCCGCTGGGACTGACACACAATCATTCCCCGTTCCTTCAACCGCCTTATGTTGCGGAGCCAGCCACATTTGCCTCTAGAGTGACGCTGACCTCACTATGTGACATGAAGCTTTCACTGCACGACTGGGAGACCTCTGGCAACATGTTCCTGCACTGTCATTCATTTCGACCCAGTAGTTAATACGTAACGGTACTTTATCTATATCGTTATTAAATTTAGCAAAGCAGTGTATATTGCGTGGAAAGTAATCAACAGCTAGTATAGACACCAAACTGCAGCAGCAAGCGTCGACGACCGTATTAGGGAAACTATAGCTGAGAAAAGAGTGTAGCCTGTGCCCATGAAATTCAGTCAGTATACTGATCAAGCACTAGCGTAAAATAAAACAAACTGTCGAAAGAGAATTAAAGTTTAAATAGAATTTTTAAGAAGTTAAAGGTTTGTCGATGACACTATACTACTCGAAGGGATGGGGAAATACCTCGAAGTTTAGATGAATAGAATGAATAGTGTCTTGATATGAGATGAAAGATCAACATCAGTATCAGGAAATGAGGTGTGACAGACCTCAGTCCAGTTAAATTTGGTGAATTTAAGTAAATTAGACTGTAAATGTAGTACACTTGATTCTTATTTGACAGTGAAATAACGATGTCTGAACCAGAGAAGATATAAAATGTAGATTAGCAATAGTGATGGAAGGCTTTCTCAAATATAAAAAGTCACATGGATGGAGTATGGAATGGGTCAGTCATTTTTAGGTTTGGGGTCATGGACGGATTTTGGGTATCCCTTGAGAGTAATTTGACGGATATGCAATGACGGGACAGGTCTTGGTCAACTTAGAGTACCGCTCTACAGACAATATACTAGCACGCTGAGTTAAGTCTTTCAAGGTGAAAGACGGAAACGAACCGTGCACCGCGTAAACATGGTCCTAGGAGAGGAAAGAATCAACGGAGGTGGAAGCAATAGCCTGTGCTGTTAAGAACGTGACTGAACATATCTGGGGCATAATGAAACATGCCGGAACTATACTCTCGATTATCTAAGAAGGATCACTGTCGGAAAATGGCTTCAGCAGCTACTTCCCGACCGTTTTCTCAACAGCCTGCTTAGGAGGTACCAAGAATTTTATGGTGCATGGGGTAGAGAAACACAGTTTCAGAGCTGCAAATTTTAATTTCAGTCATGTCTTAATATGTACATGCTACCTCTGCTTTTCTTATTGGCCTTGTTTTTATTTTGCAGTAAAGTAGTTTCTTTTAGATTTATAATGACTGTTGTAGCGATCGCCAAACCGTTGATCACGAGCTGCTGGTAGCTCAAGACGACATTTTTGTTAGATCGTGGTTAAGATCGGGTTGGTTAACCCGGATTACTCCACTGCACTCTGACCATGCTCACGGCAACTGTTTATTTTTTCGTGCTTCAGCCTTTGTCAGTGGAGAACGCTACATTGTCAGGTCTATGGTTGTTTCTATATGTGTAGGGTTTTTCATATATATATATATATTAGACATTTCTTAACGTGTATGGTTTGTTTTAAGCAGTGATACTAATTTAGGTTTGTTCTATTAATGGCGTGTTGCAGGGAAAGAAAAGGTTTTTGTTTGCTGTGGAGTGGAAGTGTATCACTTGTAAAGACAGAAACGTCGAACATCACTTCAATTGAAACTTCTGGCAGATTAAAACTGTACGCCCGACAGAGACTCAGACTAGGGACCTTTGTCTTTCACGGGCCAGCGCTCTACCATCTGAGCCACCCTAGCACCAGTCAGCCCCCGTCGTCACAGCTTTACTTCCGCCAGTACCTCGCCTCCTACCTTCCAAACTTTGCAGAAGCTCTCCTGCGAACCTTGTAGGACTAGCACTCCTGAAAGAAAGGATATTGCGGAGACATGGCTTAGCCACAGCCTGGGGAATGTTTCCAGAACGAGATTTTCACTCTGCAGAGAAGTGTGCGCTGATATGGAACTTTCTGGCAGGGGAGCTTCTGTAAATTTAGGAAGGTAGTAGCCGAGGTACTGGCGGAAGTAAAGATGTGAGGACGGGCCATGAGTCGTGCTTGGGTGGCTCAGGTGGTAAAGCGCTCGCCCGCGGAAAGCAAAGGTTCCGAGTTCGAGTCTCGGTCCGACACGCAGTTTTAATCTGCCAGGAAGTTTAGTATCAGCTCACACTCTGCTGCACAGTGAAAATCTCATTCTGGAATCATTTCACTTCACTCATGGTTTGAAAAGGATTTCCCACTAGATTCTGCTCTAAGGAAATAAAAGTTGACGCAAAAAGGTCAACTTTTTTAAAATCATTAGACAAGAAAACAGAAAGTGTTGACGCAAGTTTCTGAAATTATTGCACAGAATAAGAAACCATATGGAGACCGTGAATTAATCAGAACTGTATTTTAGGAAGTGTAGAATAATTATTTTATAGTTTGAAAAACAAAACTAAGCTAATATCTGGTTTTAAATCAGATTACTGCGAATACAGTAACAGGGAGGGCTAATTTATGATTTCTAACGTTACTTCGCAGTGCTATAGTTATTTTTCCCTACAACTTGACGAATCAAATGATGCACTTGATGTAGCTCATTTGGGGATTCCGATAACCTCAAAATGACAGAGGAGCTGCTAAAGAGCCACTAACACAAAGCACTAAGAACAGGACATATTTTTTCCAGTTACAGATCTTATAATGTCTGAAGGAATTTCTGCATAGAAGATGGTGGGCTTAGCAACTGATTGAGCTCCTGTGACGGTACAAGGATAGAAGCATTCATAGCTTTGTCTCATAATGACAACAACATACCGAAATTTCTGTCTTACCATTGTGTAAGGCACTATCAGTCATTGTGTGTCGAGCCTTTGGAACCGCGCGACTGCTACGGTCGCAGGTTCGAATCCTGCCTCGGGCATGGATGTGTGTAATGTCCTTAGGTTATTTAGGTTTAAGTTATTCTAAGTTCTAGGGGACTGATGACCTCAGAAGTTAAGTCCCATAGTGCTCAGAGCCATTTTGGCGAGCTTGTAAGCGTGAACATCAGAATTAAAACAATTATAAAAGTAGTGAATAATGTTACAGGACATGGAATTCAGGGACGTTTGTGCAGAGCACTGACTGATAAACAAGAGTAGCAGCATAGCGATGTAATACTTTATACAGAAGATTGTTGGCACAGTAGAGGTAGACATTTACAACGATTTATGAGTTACTTCTTACCATAGTAGAATTTTTGAAAGAACGAGGTGGAAGAACTGGTTTGGCTGCAGGATTTTGCTTTTATTGCAGGTACCAACGGAAAGTTAAATATCTTTAACTTGCTGTTTCCAGTTAAGTAGAAACATATTAGCAAAGAAGTATCAGATATTGATTCATTCTCAAATAAGATGGAATATGAGGGAAAATTCTCATCCAACAATTGGCGTGTTTGAAACAGACCCTTGACATACTAGGCACTTCAACACTCCTTACAATAGAATACATTATGTTGAAACCCTTTAGCATTTTAGAAATCAATACAACAAGTGCTTCCAAGCAATCTTTCAAATGAATTTCGTCTGTTTAACATTAAGTCAAATCGCTTTTTTATGGATATTAATGCTGAAAAATTCCCTACCTCCATTACTGAATGCGCTGATTTTCAAGAAGACAATACTGCAGTGGAGTTGAAACTGGCTCACTTTAAAAATCGTTTTCCTCAATCACTGAAAATATTTGTCCTCTAGTTCCTGAAAGTGATGTTCTCAAAGTGAAGGCAATTTTTAGCTCAACGTATGTGTGTGTGGATGCATTCTGAAGAATGAAATTTATAAGAAAACAAGAACAGAAACAGAATGACTGCCAATGTGTACTCTGTCAATATATGTTCCGTCACCAGACGACATACAGCACGAAGCTGCTAGCAATGGTACTGCCGCCACCACAGTGGCATCCATGGACAACGTGAGAAGCAAGCTGTGTCGGAGCAACAGAATGCAGGGTATCAAGCTACCGCAGAGAAGACTAATCCTTTGTAGTATACATGTTTTTGTTGCTGTATTTATTATTGGTGGTTAGGATACTTTATTTATCACGTTTTACGTATTGGACAGTTGAGGTACAAATGCCAGAGTCACAAGCCAAAGATGAAGAGGTAGAGAAAATACATTAGGATACTGAACGGGTAATTCAGTATGTAAAGGGACATGAAAATCTAATAGTCATGGGGCATTCGAATGGCGTTCTACGGGGAGGAGTAGAAGGATAGGTTACGGGATGATATGTGCTTGGTAGTAGGAATGAGAGAGGAGAATGACTAGTTGAATAATGTAATAAGTATCAGTCAGTAATAGTGAATACCCTGCCCAATGCCGGGAGATACGGGAAGATTTCAACAGTTTACATCGTAGTCAGACAGAGATTTGGTAATCGGACACTGAATTGTAAGACGTATCCAGGGGCAAATATAGACAGATCAAAATTTGGTACTGTTGTGGAGTAGGCTGAATGTTGAGAGGCTAGTCAGGAGGAATCAATGCACAAAGAAGTAGGACACAGAACTGCTCAGGAATAAAGGAGAAAAATGGCTGCAGAGCACACAGGCTACTGCTGTAGTGGTAGAAGTAAGTTCATTAAGGATACAAATCGTATTTTAAACTTTATTTTGAAAATCACAGCACTGAATACATGCAGTGGTGATAAAATGTCTAAATTTCGTTAAGATAAATCTCTTTTAACCGGAACTTACTCAAGAACTGAACCCTCCAAAAAATTTGAGATCAAGATAAAGATGTGGAAAATTTACAACTTGGAAAAACGTTGGATTGATGGTTCAGAGAATGTTAATCAAACTGACAGTAAGTTGTCGCACCAAAATCCTTTACAAATGAAGCATAGACGCAAATTAATTGCAGCAAGTTAATTAATAAGCCAATCTTTGATTTAATTACAAGAGCGTGCCAGAAGGGCCACCACTCACTAATATACTTCGAATACATTAATAAACTAGAGAAATTTATTACAAAAGAATTGAGATGAGCTTAATGTCACCAGGTTTAAATTAACTTGTTCAGAGAACACCGTTTACAGTTTTATCTACTGAACCCAATTTGGCCTGTAGGGGAAGAAAAAAAATTTAAATATTGCTCCTAGAAACCAACACAGTGTCTTTATTAAAAAAACACGAATGAAGTAGCGGTAACAAAAAATATAAATATTTTATGGTGGTACACGCCTTAGTGTGCGCCTCCCAATACCAAAGAGACACTCACGGCTATTCTGGTCGCAACAGCACCAGCCACAACATAACATACACAGACCATATTAGATTTACTTTATAAGATAAAGAATATATATTAACTACATTCCAAAGAGGCGACATTATTAAGCCTTTACATTTAAGAAAGGAATGGAAATAATGTTACGTTGGGTTACCTAGGCGGAATGCAACTTTAACTCTTTAACGGTGACGGTTAACTTAAATGACTGCGTGAACATATAAGTGAAACTACCTTGAACCTCCAATCCATGAACTACTCTTGACATTAAAAAAGGGGTAATTAAGTTCATAAATGAAAACCAGTGCTTCTACAGATCTAAATACATAAATGCATTTATTTGCAACTCAGTGCAACTCAGATTGCGCAGTATTAGGACTCGTAATCAGATACTGAGAACAGAAATAACATTTAATATACATCAGTGAAGCTACTGATTAAGTTTCTTGAAACACTTCCAATTACGTGACTCTTTTTCGGGTAACAGAATTATCCTAAGGGAACATCCACCCACCCACACACAGACACACACACACACACACACACACACACACACACACACACACACACACACACACACACACATATGGAGAGACAATGTATGAGGGCTAAAGACTGAACACACTTGAGCCAAATGATACACAGCTTGTAAACACTGTCACAGTGGGCAAGCAGTAACAGACATTTTACACAATTTTGCAGTCTTAGAGATGCACTACAAGCTCGAGATGCTCACCGTTCAAATAATTCCAGCGGCCGCTGCTATTGCGAAAGCGGAAACGCTGTGCACGGTTGCAGGCGACGTATCGGCTTGTACTAGCATTGATGGTCCATGGGCAGCACGGCTTCTACCGCGGCCACTGCTAATAACCAGGTCTGCACTAACAGGCAAGAAGCCCCGTACGTCCGCCGTCCGAAAAGCTGAGCTCCACGCAATATTGCAGAGAGGGCGTCGCAGCTGTCTGTGCAACACGGTAGCGCTGCTTGTCAGCGACTTCCCAACCTGGCCGCAGTGGCACAGCCCTCTCACGGATAGCACCGGCGCACTCTCCGCCACGCTATTCTACCAGAAAGTCCGCCCCATAAAAGACAGCTTCATTATCAAACAGCAAGTGTGTGCCAATCGCGAGGCTGCAAAGACGGCTTAGCTGCAAAGAGCGATCACGATGTCCTACGGCGCCATGATTCAGAAAGGACAAACTTGAAATTCTTTGAGGCTATAGATACTGCGGTAACGAATAGCTCATTAGGCAGCTCAGTTGAATAGGTATGGACGTCTCTAAACAAGGTAATCACAGAAACTGGGAAGAAAATCGTAGATACAAAGAAGGTACTGTGAATGAACCATGGGTAACAGACGATATATTTCAGTTGACCTATGAAAAAAGAAATTACAAAAATGTTCCCAGAATTTCAGGAATACGGGAATACAAGTCATTTAGGAATGAAATAAAAGGGAAGTGCAGGGAAGCTAAAGCGAAATGGCGGCATGAAAAATGTGAAGAAATCGAAAAAGAAATGATTGTCGGAAACACTGGCTCAGCGTAAAAAAATGTCAGAACAGCCCTCTGTGAAATTAAAAGCAAGTGTCGTTACGTTAAGAGTGCTATCGGAATTCCACTGTTAACTACTGAGGAGAGGGCGGATAGGTGGAAAGAATACACTGAAGGCCTCTACGAGGGCGGTTTGATAGAAGAGGAAACAGGAATCAACAGGAACTAGATAGGAGATCCACTATTTGAATCAAAATTTGGTGGAACTTTCGAAGACTTAGGATCGAATAAGTCAGACGGTATAGATAACATTCCATCACAATTTCGAAACGACTTTCCACGTTGATTTGTAGAATGTATGAGTCTGGTGATACACCACAGAATTCCGGAGACTGCAGGAGTCGACAAGTGCGAAAATTATCGCACAATCAGCTTAACAGCAACAAATGCATCCAAGTTTCTAACGAGAATAATATATACAAGAATTGAAAGAAAACTGAGGATGTGTTCGATGACGATTATAGTTCGGCTTTAGGAAATGTAATGTACCAGAGAGGCACTTCTGACTTTGCGGTCAATAATTGAAGCAAGACAAAATAAAAAATCCAGATACGTCCGTAGGGCTTTTTGACTTAGAAAAAGCGTTCGACAATGTAAAATTGTGCAAGATGTTCGTAATTCTGAGAAAAACAGAAGTAAGCTATAGAGAAAGGTAGATAATATGCAATATGTACTAGAGCCAAGAGGGAATAATATGAGTGGACGACCAAGAACGAAGTGCTCGGATTAAAACGGGTGTAAGACAAGGATGTAGTCTTTTACCCCAACTGTTCACTCTATACTTCGAATAAGCAGTGAAGTAAATAAAAGAAAGTCTTCAAAGTGGAGTTAAAAGCGAAGGCGAAAGGATACGAATGATAACATTCGCTGATAACATTGCTATCTTCAATGAAAGTGAAGAAGAATTACGTGATCTGATAAAAAAAAAATGGTTCAAATGACTCTGAGCACTATGGGACTTAACATCTGCGGTCATCAGTCCCCTAGAACTTAGAACTACTTAAACCTAACTAACCTAAGGACATCACACACATCCATGCCCGAGGCAGGATTCGAACCTGCGACCGTAAGAGTCACGCGGTTCCGGACTGAGCGCCTTAACCGCGAGACCACCGCGGCCGGCGATCTGATAAATGGAATGAACCGTTTAATGAGAAGAAACTAACGAGAATTAGCAGAAATGAAGACAGCGAGACAATGTCAGGACTGGTGATCACGAAGTTTATGAGTTTAAGTCATTCTGCTAACCAGGTGACAAAATCACCTATGTCTGACGTTGCAAGAAGGACATCAAAAGCAGGCTAGCACTGGCAGAAAGGGCATTCCTGGTCAACAGAAGTCTACTAGTATCAAACATAGGCCTTAAGTTGAGGAAGAAGTTTCTGAGAATCTTCATTTGCAGTGAAGTATTGTATGGCAATGAAACGTGCACTGTAGGAATATCGGAGAAAAAGAAAATCGAAGCCTCTGAAATGTGGGGCTACAGGAGTGTGTTGAAAATGTTTTCGACTCACGAGGCAAGGAATGAGGAAATTATTCGGAAAATCGGAGAGGAAAGGAATATGTGGAAAATACTGACAAGAAGAAAAGACAGGATGGTAAGACGTGTATTAAGACATCGCTGGATAACATCCATGGTATTACAGGGAGCGGTAAAGGGTAGAAGCTGTAATGGGAGAGTTGGAATACATCCAGGTTGCAAGTGTTATTCTGAGACGAAGAGGTTGGCGCGGGGGAGGAATTGGTTTCGTGGCGGGCCGCATCAAACCAGCCAGAAAGCTGACGACTGAAAAATAAATAAATTTAAAAAAGGAAAATAAAAATTAACAAACTAGCATGAAGGTTTCTTTTTTATAATAGGAGCTTGTTCACAGTAGGTAGACGAGATTGATGTGTAATTATATTTCTGTGAGGTGTGTCAGTTTTATAATTCTTTGTGTATAGTGGGAACGATGAAGCAAATTACAACGTTAACGTTATTCTATCCGTACATTGTAGATACGAGAATCTGAGGTCGACAGCTAGTTACTGTCGAAACCTGTCATGAAACAAACTACTCAACATCAAACGATTTTGGTTTGTAAAATTATCAATTACCGAGAAGAATGTGCACCACCAGAAGAGTGTTGCGGTGCGTTCAGACACGAAGCATAGGAAGACACACTTGGGTTCCTGTTATAATGTCCTGTTTTTCACTCTATACTCATAATATCAGACTAGCAGGAACCGCCAATTGGTGTCAATTGCTAAAGTAAATTTATGATGGTTTAATAATTTAGGGTTTCAGCCATTTGTAGTAAAGTTGTTTTAAAAACGTTGAACGCATAAGTTCACCCATTCCTCGATCAAGCTCTGCCACTCCTACAACCGCCAGTATAGCATTTAAAAAATTGCTGATGACAAAGAAGATACCATCGTCCCCATTAAGTTTAATAGGTCTGATACGAAATTTATTGGTTCAAAAGGTACAAATGGCTCTGAATACTATGGGACTCAACTGCTGTGGTCATCAGTCTCCTATAACTTAGAACTACTTATACCTAACTAACCTAAGGACATCACACATCCATGCCCGAGGCAGGATTCGAACCTGCGACCGTAGCAGTCGCACGGTTCCGGACTGCGCGCCTAGAACCGTGAGACCAGCGCGTATAATATAATAAAATGATAATATAATAGGATACGGGATGAATGATAATAAAATGTTGGAATGTGTGGCTTTTTTAAAATGGATGAATTAAAGAGATTAATTCTTTGGCATGAAGGACAAGCACAATAAGCTAAGCATTGCCTGTAACAGGAAAGGAATCATTTTAGTTTATATTTATATAAATAAATCGTCTTCATAGTATTTTATGCGTACCAATTATTAATATTATGTCCGATCGCCGTCTCCTTGACTGTGGCCGTGTTGTTATATTCGGATCTTCGTAAATTTTCCGAAGTACACAGGTGGGCTTCCGTTGTTCTTATTGCATTACTACTTGGAATAATAATAACTCTCACAAATATTCTGTAAATAAAACACTACTATATTTCTGTTCGATGCACATAGAAAATACACGCAATGGCGGTCTGCAATTACTCGCTAAAAATGGCGGTTCTCACTCGTTCACTCACTGAGCGAAACCTTCCTTCCAACAACTCGTACAAGAACAAGAACTGCTCTGTCTTTTAACATCTGAAAGTCAAAAATACCTGACGGTAGGCACAGGCTCTACGCTGGGCTACTACCATCTCATCTTTTCTCTTTGCTTTTAAAGAGGATGAAAACATAAAAGTAAGAAATGCAAAAGGTATATCACACGCGGCCGGCTACGAAATCTATTCCTACATTTCTGTTACTAACTACAGCTTAGTTACTTTCTGATGCACAATTCAATTTCAGTTTCCTTTCCTTAAATAGTTTACAGAAAATTGATTTCATATTTACTAGACGCGTAAGTTTACAGACTAAAACATATATCAGGTTTCCTTGAAACGTTTCTGTTTATCTCCGAGTTTCTTTTGGTGGGTCGCCGTAAGGTTTAAGAACTGTACGGTGGTTCAGAAGTTTCATAAGTTTGACAACTGTTTATTCCCTCAGTTCCTGTTCCTCTTGGGTACAGGACTATAAACGATCGCAGATGATGAGAGGAGTAGAACCTCAATTTTTCCTATTTTATCCGCTTGTTTTCAGTCCTAAAAACGTAAACTATGTGGTCTTATAATTGGATAAAATTGCTTTATTAAATTTCTGTGTACGCAACGTAGGCATGCACCTCTGTGGATTACTTTATCGTGGACATGCTTACACAGAGATTCCTGATAGACGTCGGATAGAAGAGGGGGCTGATTCTACAAGTGCACGTTCTAGGAATGGTAGTTTCATGGCCTAGTCTCTGGTAGCTCTTCCTGTTTGTCCTCCCGGTTTAATGAAACTGTGTTATCGCACTGGTGATCCGCCCCTGTTGCTGTGTGACCTGGAGCGAAAGTCGCTCCTGAAGACTGGCATTTTCAGCCGACACTGGTGTCAGCGTCTTCTGTGCCTCCTGTGTCCATGCAGACACATCTTCCTCTTAATCAGGGGTTGAACGGTGCTACAGTCTCATGATGTTGCTGCCCTGTGGGAGTTTTCGTTTCATAATCCCCACTTTCACCTATTGGTATTTAGCCAGTATCTATTACCTTCACTTTCCATCAAGTATTCACTATTTCAAGTAAGTGTAGTTTAAGCAATGGTCTTCTACATTTTAGTAACTCGGTGTCGGTTCCGTCTGTCATAAGGATTTTGCATTCATTTGTCCATGGCCTCATTCAGCTCTTCCAGGGTTGTCTCGTCTCCTTGGAAAATTTCGTTCTGTACTTCGGGGGTGGTGTTTGTTTCTGCTATATCGTGCTCTTCACATCACGGTAGTAGTCAATCCAAGTATCTTTTCCAATTTCGTGGCCTTGAGATTAAGTTATTAAGTTTTTCTGTTTTCATGGCCTGTTGCAGGAATTTATGTACTATTTACTGCCAATCAATTTCTTTATTATTTACTAACTTGTCCTAAGACCCGTCGTTGGCTACTCCGATTCCTTTCCGATTCATCCCTTTGCGTGGTTGTTCATTGCTCTGTACCTGACCTAGACTCCACTGGCTTACTTTCAAAGCTTTCCACGTACTCCACTCCTTCTGTTTTCCCTGTACTGTTAATTCGACCTCTCCGTTTCTTGTCCTCGGACACCTTACATTTTCTTTTTGTCTTTCCAAAGGTTTCCGTTGCTGCATCCTATCCCTTGTTGATGTCATCAGTAGTTACTCGATAAACAGCGCTCTGACTTACAATAACCCGTCTCTATGGCTGTTGTAACTTGGGTACAATATCGTTTCATTTTGTGTTTTTCACTATTGTACAATTACGGCTGCGTAGCAGTGTTCAAGTGTGTGGTTTAACCCAAGAGAGCGTCGTACTTCGTAAAATCTGCGTTGGTCGTACTTGTTATTGTGGTGGAATGATACGAAATAAAATATAAGCAGATTTAAAAGTGGTCGAAACAAATTAGGAGAAACATTATATAATCATAATTATTCGAGGGGAATTCAATGACCAATGCAACACATTTTTTTCTTGGCCAGTTTTGGTTGAAAAATTGCGGAATTGTTTTTTGGTCTAGTGGAATATTTCCGCTTCATCCCCGATAGTTTCCTGAAATTCCGACAGGTGGCGGTGCTATAAGTATCCTAGAAAATAGCGTCTGTAATGGACGTGCGCTCCAAGCAGAGAGGTACAACAGCGTCGTAGATATTAGTAGGCGCCTGCAGAATGCCAAGGACACTTGATAATGAACAAAAGTAAGGTGATTCGTTGTGCGAGGCGCCTGTCACCATAGCAACAAGGTCGCACGAAGATGTCTGTTCTCCCGCATGTACGATGGCTGCACTCAGCTATGACTCCTTCAGTCCGGCCCTCAAGAAATTGAAGAAGCGACTTCGGCTTGTTCGTCACCACAAAAGTGCAAACGAATTTCTCCTTTCCCTTAATAACGCGAGGCCTCACAGAAGTCACCAGAGAGGAGCTCACAAAACTTCACTGGACTGTTCTTCCTCATCTACTCTAGAGCCCGAATCTCTCACCTTTCGACTTCCATTTGTTTGGTCCAATGAAGGATGTACTCTACGGAAAGCCATGCGTGAATAATGGAAAAGTCGTTGATGCAGTAAGACGTCAACCAACTGGCACCGTGCGGGTATATGAGCAATCATAATAGATTGGTGTAAGGCCGTCTCATTGAACGGAGTTTTTATTGGGAAATAGGATTTTGTACCCAAAATATGCTGCATTGACATCCTAACTAAAACCTGTGGTATCGATAGCTACGATACTACGGCGTAGGTGCAAGTTCATAGGTTGGCACTACGACACCGACCCAGACGACAGCGCCCTCTAGCCCACGCTGTGCAGCTCTACGAGCGCCGCTCCATATTCAGCCCATTTGATGCCGAGCTGAAGGTTCAAATGGCTCTGAGCGGTATGAGACTTAATATCTGAGGTCAATAGTCCCCTACAACTTAGAACTCTTAAACCTACCTAAGCTAAGGACGTCACACACATCCATGTCCAAGGCAGGAGCCGAACCCGCTACCGTAGCAGTCGCACGGTTCCTGACTGAAGCGCCTAGAACCGCTCGGCCACCACGGCCGGCCGCCGAGCTGACGACTTAACAACATTGTTTCTATTACATAGTGGCGAGCCACTACTTGTAACTCTGTAACTTGATGTACAGCTTCGCACCTACGTGCTCATCTCAGACAAAGTTAAGTAAATTGTAAAACCACCTTTAACAGCAGTATCAAGTGTTCTAGCGTACCTGCCCCTCCTAGCTTCCTACATTCGGCCTACTATACAATTTACAGGAGCAGACCCACGCGCCACCTACCAGGCGGTATACAAGAAAAAAGCAACCTGATATCAGAAAAAAAAAGTTGCATTTTTTGTTGAACGCCCTTCGTCGTTGTTAGTTATTTGTCTACCCCAGTGCATTGCATCAATGCATTATGGACGTAAGATTTGACAGTCACCTAATTAGATATGTTTGATAGGATACACCATACTCTTGAAAACGACATTTTTTTTTTGTCATCAGTCTTCTGACTGCTCTGATGCACCTCGCCACGAATTTCTCTCCTAGGCTAATCTATTCATCTCAGAGTAGCACTTGCAACCTATATCCTCAATTATTTGTGGATGTATTCCAATCTCTGTTTTCCTCTACAGCTTTTGCCCTCTACAGCTCCCTGTAATACAACAGAAGTCATTCCCTCATGTCTTAACAGATGTCCTATCATCATGTCCCTTCTCCTTATCAGTGTTTTCCACGTATTTCTTTTCTCTCTGGCTAGAACATCCTCATTTGTCTGTAGCACCAAATCTCAAATTCTTCGATTCTCTTCTGTTCCGGCTTTCAAACAGGCCATGTTTCACTACCATACAATTCAGATATACATTCTCAGGAATTACGTACTCAAATTAAGGCCGATATTTGATATTAGCAGACTCTTTCGGCTAGAAATGTCTCTTTTGCGACAGCTAGTCTGCTCTTGATGCCCATCTTTCGGCTAGGAATGTCTCTTTTGCGACAGCTAGTCTGCTCTTGATGCCCATCCCTGCTCCGTCCTTCATTGGGTATTTTACTGCCTAGGTTGCAGAACTCTTTGACTTCATCTACTTTGCCGGCCGGTGTGGCCGTGCGGTTCTAGGCGCTTCAGTCTGGAACCGCGTGACCGCTTCGAATTCTGCCTCAGGCATGGATGTATGTGATGTCCTTAGATTAGTTAGATTTAAGTAATTCTAAGTTCTAGGGGACTGACGACCGCAGATGTTAAGTCCCATAGTGCTCAGATCCATTTTCAACCATCATCTACTTTCTGACCATCAATCCTGATGTTAAGTTTCTCGCTGTTCTCATTTCCACTGCTTCTCATTAACTTCGTCTTTCTTCGATTTACTCTTAATGCATACTGTGTACTTAATAGACTGTTCATTCAGTTCAGCAGATCATCTAATTCTTCTTCACTTTCACTCTGGATGGCAATGTCATCAGAGAATCGTATCATTGATATCGTTTCACCTTGAATTTCAGTCCCACTCCTGGACCTTTCTTTTATTTTCATCATTCCTTCCTCGATGTACAGATTGGACAGTAGGGGCAAAAGGCTACATCGTTGTCTCACACCCTTTTAATGTGAGCACTACGTTCTTGCTCATCCACTCTTATTATTCCCTCTTGCCTGTTGTAAATATTGTGTATGACCCGTCTCCCCCTGTAGCTTTCTCTTACTTTTTTCAGAATTTCGAACATCTTGCACCATTTTACTCTGTCGAACGCTTTTTCCAGTTCGACAAATCATGTGAACGTGTCTTGATCTTTCTTTAGCCTTGCTTCCATTATTAACAGCTACGTCTGAACTGCCTCTCTCGTGCCTTTACTTTTCCTAAAGCCAAACTGATCATCTAACGCGTCCTCAATTTTGTTTTCCATTCTTCTATATATTATTGTTGTAAGCAACTTGGATGCATGAGCGTTAAGTTGACTGTGCGATAATTCTTCCACTTGTCAGCTCTTACCGTCTTCGGAATTGTGTGGATGATGCTTTTCCGAAGATTAGATGGTATGTCGCCAGACTCATACATTCTACACACCAACGTGAATAGTCGTTTTGTTGCCACTTACCCCAATGATTTTTAGAATATCTGATGGAATTTCATGTATCTCTTCTGCCTTATTTGACCGTAAGTCCTAAAAAGCACTCATAAATTCTGATTCCAACACTTAAGCCCCTATCTCTTCTAAATCGACTGCTGTTTGTTCTTCTATCATATCAGACAAACTTTCCCCCCTCATAGAGGCTAACAATGTATTCTTTCCACCCATCCGCTCTCTCCTCTGCATTTAACAGTAGAATTCCCGTAGCATTCTTAATGTTACCACCCTTGCTTTTAATGTCACCGAAGTTTGTTTTGACTCTCCTGTAAACTGCGTCCGTCCTTCCAACAATCACTTCTTTTTCGATGTCTTCATATTTTTCCTGCACCCATTTCGTCTTAGCTTTCCTGCACTTCCTATTTATTTCATTCCTCAGTGACTTGTATTTCTCTATTCTTGATTTTCTCGGAACATTTTTGTAATTCTTTCATCGATCAATTGAAGTACTTCTTCTTTTACCCATGGTTTATTCGCAGTGACTTTCTGCCTATGTTTTCCTTCCCTATTGTTTATGTCCATTCCTCTCCAACTGCACTGCCTACTGAGCTATTCCTTACTGCTGTATCTATAGGCTTAGATAACTTCAAGCGTATCTCGTCATTCCTTAGTACTTCCGTATCCCACTTCTTTGCATATTTATTCTTCGTGACTAATGTTTAAACTTCAGCTTACTCTTCATAACAAATATATTGTGATCTGAGTCTATATCTACTTCTGGCTACGCTTTACACTCCAGTATCTGATTTCGGAATCTGAGTCTCACTATGAAGTAATCTAACTAAAATCTCCTGTTATCACCCAACCTTTCCCAAGTAGATCTCATCCTCTTATGATTCATGAACAGGGTATTCGCTATTACTCGCTGAAACTTATTACAGAATTCAATAAGTATTTCTTCCCTCTCATTGCCCCAACTCCATATTCTCCTGTAACCCTCTCTTCTACTCCTTCCCCTATAAGTGCATTCCAGTGCCCCACGACTCTTAGATTTTCATCTCCCTTTAGATACTGTTTTACCCTTTCAATATCCTCATACACTTTCTCTATCTCTTCATCTTCAACTTGCAACGTCGGCATGTATACCTGAACTGTCGTTGTCGGTGTTGGTTTGCTGTCGATTCTGATGAGAGCAATCCTGTCACTGAACTGGTTCATATGGTTCAAATGAGCACTGTGGGAGTCAATATCTGAGGTCATCAGTCCCCTAGAACTTAGAACTACTTAAACCTAACTAACATAAGGACATCACACACACACATACCCGAGGCAAGATTGGAACCTGCTACTGTAGAAGTCGCGCGGTTCCTGACTGAAGCACGTAGAACCGCTCGGATACGGAGGCTGGCTATCACTGAACTGTTCTCAGTGACACACCCTCTGCCCCACCTTCCTATTCATAACGAATACTACTACTGTTATATCATTTTCTGCTGCGGTTGATATTACCCGATACACATTTCACCAGAAACCCTTGTCTTCTTTCCACTTCACTTCACTGACCCCTATGTACCTAGATCGAGCCTTTGTATTTCCCTTTTCAGATTTTCTAGTTTCCCTGCCTCCTTCAATCTTCTGTCATCCTACGTCCCAACTCATAGAACGTTATTCTTCCGTTGATTATTCAGTCTTTTTTCATGGTGGCATTCCCCTCTCAGAGATCCAAATGGGGCATAATTCCGGAATCTTTTGCCAATGGAGAGAACATCATGACACTTCTTCACTTACAGGCCACATATCCTGTGGCTACACGTTACATGTCCTTAAAGCAGTGGTTTCCATTGCGTTTTTCATCCTCATGCCGTTGATCATTGCTGATTCTTCGCCTTTATGGACAGTTTCCCACCCCTAGGACAAGAGAGTGCCCCTGAACCTCTGTCCACCCCTCTGACCTCTTTGACAAGGCCTTGGCAGAATGAGAGTGACTTCTAACTCTGAAGTCATCGGCCGCCAGTGCTGATTATCAACCAAAATTTAAGCAGCGAAGTATTCTAACCCTGGACAGAAGACGTTTTGATTATGAATAAAAAACGCTACCTCTTTTTTTCTTTTTTTAATCTCATTGTATTCGCTTTTGTTCGTTGCCTTTGCTCGGGGCGGAAGTCGTTAGACAACCGTTTCATATCGTTGGTGATCGATTGACTCTGTTTTTTTGATACCTCTGACCGAACACGCTGAGCTACCGTGACTACAGAACCGAAACTGAGGAACGACGAAAAAGACGAAATAAAATGATATTGTAGTCCAAATTACTACAGTCAGTGCGACTGAATGTTATCATTCCGTTTGTTTCACCTGGGGACCCACTTTCGACTGCAGTATAGTAAGCAGTACTATTTCTATTTGATGACATACTGGGATTTTAAGTGGGTACGTGTTTTCAGCCGGCTTATGTTTAGGTAATTTTCCAAACATCGTGAACACGATGGTTGTTGGTGTATAGAAAACAATTCAGGTTAACAACTGAAAGCTCTTACGTATACGTCAATGCCTGAAAGAGCTGATAACCATACACTCATTACTGCTAATTTCGCAAATATCTGGTGAAGCGTGTTGGGCGTCTTAGGCACTGGAAGGTCCAGCAAAGGCTCGAAGGCTGTGGAATGTCCAGGCTGAACAGTGAGTTGTTGATATTCTTCGAATGAAAATCTGTAATTGAATGATTAATGTAATAATAAATAATTACCGATTAGAAAAAATGCGTACCGCTGCAAAATATGACACGAATTAACACCTTACGTCGCATCTCCTTGTGACGCTGGTACTGCAAGGGGCTCGTGCAGGCCGCCTCCGTCCTCTGTGTCAAAATTGTCATCGATGTTGGAGCACATTGTTGGCATAGTTTCGTGCAGTACAGTCCTGCTCGCCTACACTCGCAATGAGCTTGGTAATCTGTTTTGGATTTGCAAAACATCAGCCCGATGAGCCTCTCCGATGTCGGGGATTCAGCGTTGCGATGGGGGTCAACCCACCTTCCTGTCAACTCCCTGGATACATGTAGTACAGTTTGTGTCACTGATGTGGGCATTTTTGTTGCAGAGATTCATATCGTCCAGTGGGCATACCTTCGGACAAATGTGCGACTAATACATCCATTACATAAGAAGAAAGTACAAAGAAAACGCTATATTTGTGTTCGAGGGGTAATCACATTGACAGAAGAATGCCATGAAGCGCTTGAGGAGAATGCCGATGAAGCAGCAGACTATGTAGATATATTTTATGAATATTATGACATCAAAAACTTCACAAGTAAATTTTCTATCGAATGCAAAAAGCAAAGGCAGACTAATCACCATGATGATGTTGAAATGCAAATGCGTGACCAAACTTGTAAACACAAAGACGTAAACAGCCATGAAGGGGGACCGACAGCCGGAAAGTTCCAGTTATTCCACCAGGAAGGAGATAAACGGCTCATGTTGTCTGTAGTTCAACCGTGCCTCGATGGTCAATACCGCGGTTCGATCGCGTCCTCATTTATTTTGTACTAGGAATGGCTCTCAACAACGGAAGTGTCCATCGTCTCGGAGTGAGCCAAAGCGATGCAGGAGACAGAGAGACAGGAACCGTCGATGACATGCCTGGCTCAGGCCACCCAAGGAATACTACTACAGTGGATGACCGCTACCTACCGATTATGGCTCGGAGGAACCCTAAGAGCAACGACACCATGTTTATAATGCTTTTCGTGCAGCCAATGGACGTCGTGTTACGACTCGAACTCGTGCGCAATAGGCTGCATGATGCTCAAATTACCTCCCGACGTCCATGGTGAGGTCCATCTTTGCAACCACGACACAATGCAGCGCGGTACAGATGTGCCCAACAACATGCCGAATGGACCGCTCAGGATTGGCATCACGTTCTCTTCACCGTTATGTGTCGCATATGCCTTCAACCAGACAATAGTCGGAGACGTGTTTGGAGGCAACCCGGTCTGGCTGAACGCCTTGGACACGCTGTCAAGCGAGTGCAGCGAGGTGGAGGTTCCCTGCTGATTTCGGGTGGCATTATGTGGGGCCGATGTAAGCCGCTGGTGGTCACGGAGGGCACCATAAAGGCTGTACGATACGTGGATGCCATCCTCCGACCGATAGTGTAACGATATCGGCAGCATATTGGCGAGGCATTCGTCTTCATGGACAACAATTCGCGTCCCCATCGTGCACATCTTGTGAATGACTTCCTCCACCTAGCAGGTGTTAGATAAGTGAAGGTTTTCGTAACCCTTGTGTTGCGGTTATCAGCCATGTCAGCTTCAACGTTTCTTCTTAGGGGTTTGGTAGTGCTGATTTATTATACGATTGTAAATTTCACATTAAAGTGAACTCTGCTACTTGACGTTATGAATTAAGTATATTCCTCCATTTTTTATCCTAACAGCCGTTTATTTCGATAGCTTAATGCTTCCATATTGTAGAATTGAGTTGTCAAGCAGTGTTTACGAAGAATTACGGTTGTTTACGAGGGCGGTTTATAAATAAGCCTCGGATTGACTAAGAAAAAGAGAAAAAATTGTCAAAAATATCATATTTATAATCTCTTCTTACATGGTGACATTACTTCTCCGCATAGACGCCACCAAAATCCAAATACGAAAAGTTCCAAATACAAAAGAAACGCAGCGTCACCCAAGAACTATCCAAATGGGATGGAAAACGGTGAATGTGTTGTACGTATCTGCATACAAACAGATAACTAGAATTTCAGAAAAACTGCGTAATTTAGTCAAGAGAAAGAGCTTCACTGACTGAGCAAGTCAATAACGTGTTGGTGCACCTATGGGCCTTATGCACGCAGTTATACGGCCTGGCATTGATTGACACAGTTGCTGGACATTCAAGTGGGGGATATCGCGCCCAATTCTGTCCAATCATTGCGTTAGAGTTTCAAAATCCTGGCTGGTTGCAGGGCTTAGCCCGTGATGCTCCTAAAGTTTTCCATGGGATAAAGATCCTGTGTACTTGCTGACCAAGATATGGTTAGGCAAGCACGAAGACAAGCAGTAGAAATTCTCGCCGTGTACGGACGGGTGTTATCTTGCTGAAATGGAAGCCCAGGAGGGCTTGTCAAAAGGGGCAACGAAACTGGGCGTAGAAAACAGTCGAATTACCGCTGAGGTGCAAGGGTGCCACGGATGACAACCAAAGGGGACCTGCTATGAAAAGAAACAGCATACCTCCTGGCTGTCGGACTGTATGGTGGGCGACGTCAGGTTGGTATCTTTGTAAGTAGGTAGTTTAGGTTTCTTTATTGGTAACGCCACATAGCGCTCTGTATGAAAAATCACTGGCTGTGCTGTGCTCAGTCTGTGGCTGGTTTGCATTGTTGTAATACTCGCCATTGTGGCGTTGGGCAGATGGATGTTACCAGCGCGTAGCGTTGGGCAGTTGGAGGCGAGCCGCTAGCAGTGGTGGATGTGGGGAAAGAGATGGCGGAGTTTTGAAATTTGTAAGACTGGATGTCATGAACTGCTATATACTCTCCTGGAAATTGAAATAAGAACACCGTGAATTCATTTCCCAGGAAGGGGAAACTTTATTGACACATTCCTGGGGTCAGATACATCACATGATCACACTGACAGAACCACAGGCACATAGACACAGGCAACAGAGCATGCACAATGTCGGCACTAGTACAGTGTATATCCACCTTCCGCAGCAATGCAGGCTGCTATTCTCCCATGGAGACGATCGTAGAGATGCTGGATGTAGTCCTGTGGAACGGCTTGCCATGCCATTTCCACATGGCGCCTCAGTTGGACCAGCGTTCGTGCTGGAAGTGCAGACCGCGTGAGACGACGCTTCATCCAGTCTCAAACATGCTCAATGGGGGACAGATCCGGAGATCTTGCTGGCCAGGGTAGTTGACTTACACCTTCTAGAGTACGTTGAGTGGCACGGGATACATGCGGACGTGCATTGTCCTGTTGGAACAGCAAGTTCCCTTGCCGGTCTAGGAATGGTAGAACGATGGGTTCGATGACTGTTTGGATATACCGTGCACTATTCAGTGTCCCCTCGACGATCACCAGAGGTGTACGGCCAGTGTAGGAGATCGCTCCCCACACCATGATGCCGGGTGTTGGCCCTGTGTGCCTCGGTCGTATGCAGTCCCGATTGCGGCGCTCACCTGCACGGCGCCAAACACGCATACGACCATCATTGGCACCAAGGCAGAAGCGACTCTCATCGCTGAAGACCACACGTCTCCCTTCGTCCCTCCATTCACGCCTGTCGCGACACCACTGGAGGCGGGCTGCACGATGTTGGGGCGTGAGCGGAAGGTGGCCTAACGGTGTGCGGGACCGTAGCCCAGCTTCATGGAGACGGTTGCGAATGGTCCTCGCCGATACCCCAGGAGCAACAGTGTCCCTAATTTGCTGGGAAGTGGCGGTGCGGTCCCCTACGGCACTGCGTAGTATCCTACGGTCTTGGCGTGCATCTGTGCGTCGCTGCGGTCCGGTCCCAGGTCGACGGGCACGTGCACCTTCCGCCAACCACTGTCGACAACATCGATGTACTGTGGAGACCTCACGCCCCACGTGTTGAGCAATTCGGCGGTACGTCCACCCGGCCATCCGCATGCCCACTATACGCCCTCGCTCAAAGTCCGTCAACTGCACATACGGTTCACGTCCACGCTGTCGCGGCATGCTACCAGTGTTAAAGGCTGCGATGGAGCTCAGTATGCCACGGCAAACTGGCTGACACTGACGGCGGCGGTGCACAAATGCTGCGCAACACCGCGGTTCCTGCTGTGTCCGCTGTGCCGTGCGTGTGATCATTTCTTGTACAGCCCTCTCGCAGTGTCGGGAGCAAGTATGCTGGGTCTGACACACCGGTGTCAATGTGTTCTTTTTTCCATTTCCAGGAGTGTACGTGTATTCTTCGGCACACTTACATTCTTTTCGACTGTAAACTCCTGTAAGTGGTGATGCTTCAATAGGCATCACAACTGGTGCTACCCCCACCGATTCAGCAGTATATCCTCAGTGAGGACTAATTTCTCCTACCTCATCACTACAACTTCGGCTGCAACGATCAGTCGACTAATGCATTTCACGACTGCAATCTCCAGTGGGCGCCCCGCAGTATGGCGGTGCCTTTATTACCCTAACCTCCAGTTGCAGATTACTGACTTGAGTGGACACATTGTTGTGACACTCGGGAAAGTTGTGGTTTACAACATTCTCTGTATCTTCCAACTCACTCCCTATCGCTTCACCTACAGGTCCTGTTTCGGGTGATGCTTCAGATGGGGTATATAGCATCCTTTCACTCGGTATTTAGTTTTTCATTTACTTGTTCATTATGGATGAATTTGCCTTGAGCGTCTAAGCACTCTCGTAGCACTTACCCTCATGAGTTTTCTCCAGATCAGAAATTTCATTTGAAATGCTCTATAAACAGTATCTGTTCACTATGCTAATTCCTTATCACGTTATTCAAGTGTCGTATTTATTTGCGCGGCCTACTGTTTGTGACGTTTGTCCATTGGCTCAGAAAATTCTTTGTCACTCTGTAAGAGTGGTGTTTACTGGGGCAGAGATTTGCGTACCAGTTCTTTGTCACGTTTTGTCAGTATATTATTTACCTGCTTGGCTAACTCTTTGTCAGGTTTTGCAACGGTAGTGCTTACCCGGGGAAAAAATTGGCATGATTAATTTCCGATCATGTGTAATGATCACAGCTGCTATCTTTCTAAGAAAATTTGTAAACGGATCTGCAGTTTCACTAGTTCCTGAAGTTTCCTCAGCAGTTAATGATTGTGCATTTAATTCTGGTTCAGAAACAGTTCCCTCAATTTCCTCCGTTGCAGGATCGGCACTGCTGACGATATCGATGACAGATTCAGCAGTTATCTCATTTACGGGTTCCATTGGCACTGCTTTTCCAGCTTCTGTCCTAATCAAACTAACTTGTCTTATGATACAAATAATAAGTGCTACAACTACCGGCAGCAAAATTCATTTCAATGTGTAGTTACACAAGATAGACACTACATTTTGAAACAGAAGACGAGCCTCTTGCAGCCTGTGTTGCGCGCGTGTTGCCATAGAACTGCCATTATGGTCACGATCTTTAATAAAGGTGAAATATACAGAATTTAATGTTTTCAGGAGTAAAAGATCTAATGCTTTAAGTTGAGTTTTTAACTGCACAGTGAGATAGTTGAGAAAAAAATCGTGGCGGGCGAAATAGAAGCAAACAAACAAGAGTTTCACTTATCTTGATTTTTCCCGTTCCTCTGCTTCCCTTCTTTATGTATCGTTAATTATTTTCTTGATACATCCGTTGCTTATAATATCTCTTTCTTCAGATACCACCGATTGTTGGTCCAGCAGTGTATACCGAATATGAAACAAAAAGACACAATAAGTAATTATTAAAGGTAATGAAAATTTTCACACACTCGGGCTCCTCTTTGGGAGCCCAATGTGGCGTTACTGAGGAGGATTACTCTGTAAGGTCCTCAAAGGTACGACATTATTTTAATAATTTCTAAGTTGTATAACTCGATACAGTATGGTAGTCGCGACATGGAGGCAACTCACATTGAAGACAAACCATTTTTGCTCGTAGAAGTTTCTATATTTTGATTAACAGGTTACATTATTGTACCCCATTCTCGGATTCCATTTGCTTTCTATCTGGCAACTGAGTAGGTTGGCAGGCATTTTTGTTCGAAAACGGTAACCGATCAGACCAATGTAATTCTTGCTGTAGAATATTGTGGGCAGCACGAAAATGATCGGATAAAGTAAGTGGGAGGGGGGCCGAAGGGTTCTGGCTCTTAATTAAAAATCAGTTAATGAAAGAATATTAGCTGTGTTCGGTTGTTCGTCTCCGAAGAATCCACTGCCAACCTCGCCTGTTTTCTCCCTGAAAAATATAAATTAGAAGATAAATTGAGTAAATGACAAGGAGATGAGTTAGTGATTCGGATTAATGATGTACTAGACAAAATATACAGACTTAAGTAATGTTTATCCATCAAAAAGTTAAGGGGTTACCTAACTTACATCTGCTTAACTTGTGTTCCCACGAATAAGAAGATGACACATGAATAGAACACCTTCACATTTTTCAGTGACTTTACATTTACCACCTATATAGTTTCTGAAAGTATAAGTGTATCAAATATATTCTATAGCTCTTCGGCGTATATTGTCTTTCACTATCTGATTTCCCTTTTTATAAATGAAATTTTCTGTTATTGTACAGCATCACATCATCAATTACATAAGAAGAAAATGGAGAAAACAGAAATAATAAAAAACAGTATGGATTGTTGTATTCCAACTTCCGGAAAGGTGACATTGCCAATTGTAGACAGATGCCTTCTAAAGCCGCACTGGAAGCGACTTTGTTTTTCTTACGATTCCAAGAATCACGTCAGACCCAAGCTGTCTATACGTTATACTGTCTTTCCTGTTCATTTCGTGAGGTCCACCCTGTAGTACCTACTAGACAACGTACAGTCTTTACATGATTTGCCTCCATCTACGAGTAGGGAGTGTCTCTAGTCAGCCAAATTTTATTCGAAAAATACGTAATGGTTTCCTTTCCACCCTTTTGCAGGTAGTGTGGATGACATCGGAAGTTCATTGAGGCTTTTGCGGATGATGCTGTGGTATATCGAGAGGTTGTAACAATGGAAAATTGTACTGAAATGCAGGAGGATCTGCAGCGAATTGACGCGTGGTGCAGGGAATGGCAGTTGAATCTCAATGTAGACAAGTGTAATGTGCTGAGAATACATAGAAAGATAGTTCCCTTATCATGTAGCTACAAAATAGCAGGTCAGCAGCTGGAAGCAGTTAATTCCATAAATTATCTGGGAGTACGCATTCGGAGTGATTTAAAATGGAATCATATAAAGTTGATCGGCAGTAAGGCAGATGCCAGACTGAGATTCATTGGAAGAATCCTAAGGAAATGCAATCCGAAAACAAAGGAAGTAGGTTACAGTACGCTTGTTCGCCCACTGTTTGAATACTGGTCAGCAGTGTGGGATCTGTACCAGATAGGGTTGATAGAAGAGATAGAGAAGATCAACGGAGAGCAGCGCGCTTCGTCACAGGATCATTTAGTAATCGCGAAAGCGTTACGGAGATGATAGATAAACTCCAGTGGAAGACTCTGCAGGAGAGACGCTCAGTAGCTCGGTACGGGCTTTTGTTAAAGTTTCGAGAACATACCTTCACCTAAGAGTCTAGCAGTATATTGCTCCCTCCTACGTATATATCGCGAAGAGACCATGAGGATAAAATCAGAGAGATTAGAGCCCACACAGAAGCATACCGACACTCCTTCTTTCCACGAACAATACGAGACTGGAATAGAAGGGAGAACCGATAGAGGTACTCATGTTACCCTCCGCCACACACCGTCAGGTGGCTTGCAGAGTATGGATGTAAATGTAGATGTAGATGTAGTGTAACATGCTGTAATAAATTTGATCCTTATCTGGTACGAGCACCATGAAGTGGAGCAGCGCACAAAATTCTCCATAGGAAAGGAGCAGATATATTCATAGGTACTGCTGGAATGGGAATTCCAATCATTACTTTCCAATGGCGCTTGATGGTGTCGGAAAAGTTTATCCTGGATTTCAGAGGCTGTAATCGAGGGGAAGTACACCACCACCCTTTGATAATCCATCCATGGAAATGAAATATTTGTCAGACAGGAGAAGTATTTTAAAATGTTGATTAAAGATTGTTCGTCTTAATAACCGCAGAGTAACTCATGTGTAGTGATAATTATTCACTGAATATTTTAAGTAACCGGCATGTTGGCACATAAATATTATTTTTACATATATTTTTAAGATGCTGGAAAACAGCAAGAAATTCATGCTTCAATATAAATGTAGTTCCTAACCAAGCCTCCAGGTTGTGCTATGGTGTCTGACCACTAACTGTCTGACAGCACTTCTGGAATGTCCACAAAACGTTGCAAGGATCAGTCGTGGTCAGAACCGTGTTCTGTAAAGTTTTGAGTGCATTTGTCGAAATACGCAAATCGTTGGTAGTCGTATGGTGGGTGCTTCTGGAACCAAGGTAGTCGAAGCGTTTGGCTTTTTAAAAGAGGCCCCTTATCGATGATTTATATCTCATACAGGGAAAGCGGAAAAACATCAACCCGTAAGTCACAACGCGGAGGAAACTGTGTATTCAGGGCGGCCGTTGTGACCGAGCGGTATTAGGCGCTTCAGTCTGGAACCGCGCGACCGCTGCGGTCTCAGGTTCGAATCCTGCCTCGGGCATGGAAGTGTTTGATGTCCTTAGGTTAGTTAGGTTTAAGTAGTTCTAAGTTCTAGAGGTACTGATGACCTCAGAAGTTAAGTTCCATAGTCCTCAGAGCGAAAATGTGTATTCAGTGATCGTGACAGATGGCCGCAGAAGAGAACTGTGTCGAAAAATTAGAGGCGACAGCTGCGAAAGTCACTACAGACCTGAGTGTAGCCCTCGCGAACCCGGTCAGCATCAAAGCAACACGAAGGGAGCTCCATAAGCAGGGAACTCCAAGGAAATTTCGAAACCACTCATCAGTGATTCAAATGGCCCTAACAGGAAATTTTGGTACCTTAACAATAAAATCTGGGCAATGGATCAATGGTTAGATGGACTGTCTTCAACTTCTGTTAGAGTTCACGTCCTGAGAGTGAAACTTTGTGAGGATCCAGGGATGACTTGGGCTACAGTATCGTGATATTCCATGGGCCCCATAAGTACTCTGCAGGATTGTTATACTACCAAGGATTATGTGGCCGATTTAGCTGATCATGTCATCCCATGATTCAATGTTTGTTCCCTAATGGTGATGCTGTGTTCTAAGACGAAGAGGCCCTTGCTCATGGTACTTGCATCGTCCAGGACTGATTCTGTGAGCACGAGGATGGACTGTCTCATCTCCATTGGCCGCAAAAGTCACCAGATGTCAATCATGAGTCCTTCTGGTCTGCTTTGGAGACTGTGTTTAGTGATCGCTTTCCACTTCTATCATCGTTATCTGAACTTTTCATTATTATGCAGATAGGGTAATGCAAGATTCCTTCAAAAACCATAGAGGACCTACATTTCTCCTTTCCCGAGACGACTGGAACCTGTTTTGAATGATAACCGTTTTCCTGCACTTTATTAAGCGTCGTAATGTGTTGCCTTTTTAGTGTTTCAGTATTTTTGTCTGCCCCCTGCTAGTTTTGTACGTTTTTTTCTGGTAATATATACCTCGCCATAGCGTTTAGAGTGAATTTTTCGAATAGAACAAAGAACTAGCAAACAAACTAACCAACTAACATTGCCAGTGCGACGCCTGCAGTTATAGACCAAAGTCAAATGCGTTGGATTACAGCATTTATCCTCCTTGTGTAACCTCACACTCCTGAAGAACTAGTGGAACGGTATATCGAGTCTTTAAACATTTTTCATGGCCTCTTCCTGCTCTCTGTGGTAGTTCTATGTGACTTTGCCCTCAAAAGGGCATGAGGTTCGAAAATGTCTGGCATTTTAAGCATTGTAAGGCCGTGCGTCTGTGCCTAATGGCACAGCGACGATCGTCGTTCCATCATGGGGCGTGTTGGCTCTCAAGTCAGCCTAATAACTTTTGGATGACTCCATCTGCCGTATATCTCTCACCGTTGTTATATATTCGGTTTTATACACTCTCTCGGTGTTCATAAACAGCCAGTTAGGTACATAGCATCTGATTTGCTCTGCTAATTAAAATACGTATGAATGTTTTCCGGCTGAACAAACACAGACAGATTTCGGAAAGTATCTTGCTGGGACTGCGTAACAATGCTATTTTTGGGCGGTTCTGTCTGTCCTAGCATGTCTCCTCCCCTACGGAATCCGCTGTTTACACAGGTTGGCAAATTCGTATTATTTTTATTTTGCAGCTAGGTTCTCTTCCTGTCGCCATCTAGTTAACGAAAGGGAAGGAATCCATGTTTGCCATCTTTCTCTGTGTGTGTGATAGTTGTTCAGCGTAACTTATTTCCGGAGCTGCGGGTAGGGGAACAGTTCAGCATTTGTTTAAACGTGGTTAGAAAACCTGCTAAAGACCACACTTAGGCTGGCGGTGTATAAGACCACAGGCCAGCTACCCGCTAGGCGGTTTTGACCCGGGTCTAGCTCAACAAGTTGGCTCCCAGGCGAGCGCACTGAATATTTTAAACAATTCTCCTGTAAGGTGTTTGTGTAAGTGAAGGTGTCCTGGAATGAGTGTCTCAGTTCTGAGCGCGCAGGGAGCGGCGTGAGTTAGCGACGTTTCGGCGTCTCTGGCGACGTTATCAGCCGAGCTTCCGGCAGAGGCTCCGCAGGTGGCCGGCCGCGTGAATTGATTCGCTCCCCAGGCGCCCGCTGCGTGCGAATAATGGCTCGATTGTTGTAGCCAGTAATTGATTACGTGCATTAGCGGCCGGCGACGCGTCCATTGTGCCGCGGCCGTTCCGCATTCGTGCCGTGTGCCCAAAGCATTGTTACGCAGTCTCAGCGAAGCCGGGGTCTCTTTTCCAAAATCGTGTGCTGCCTCTACAGACCCTCCTGGATGATTCGAGTATATTGTCATTACATCAAGAAATTTTTTTTGTTTTTTTGAAGACCTACATCCTCGTTACATTTTCCTTGTAAGTTCATGTTATTCTGAATGTATCAAGTTGAGACAATATTTGTACCAGAACTATCGTAAGGACGCCTTTTTGAACAGGCTACTAGTCGATATCCAATAATATACTGGACTGTACCGCCTCCGAAGCATGTTATACATAAGAGAATGTCTTGCGTGAATCGATTACTTGTCCTTGTAGCTTGTAACACGTCAGCATGAAAATCAGCCGCCAACCACGTACTGATCAGTTGTTCGTGCTAAGTGGTGAGACCTAATCCCGAAAGTAAGGTGAAGACTGCATTTCTGTAGAAAGCTTCGCTCATTCATGCCACGGTAACAAATGAAACGAATTATATTGTGTTTACTATATTCTCCTCTTCGTTTACGTGACGCACTGCGAAGCACTACACAGATGGCAAGGATAGCAAACGGGGGACATCTCGATATCAGGGCATTAAGTCTTTGCGAATTTCATTCCAAGCACTCAGGACTGTAACTATGGCTCGCAGGCAGGCGCGTGAAATATATACGCAGACGTCAGCATTTGAGAAAGGACGTGTAGCTGGGCTCAAGGAAGTGAGTTGGAGTAATCGGAGAATCACTTTACAACTTAATATTAGGGAAGCCACAATTCGACGATGTTGTCAGGAATGGCTAAAATATGTCCGAGCATCAAGAATGAAGCTGTCGACCTAGAGAGACGACAAAACGTGAGGACGAAACAATTGTCAGAGAGGCAATCAGAGCTCCGGAGTCATCATTATCACTAATCCGACGTGCAACTGGTGCTTGAGTGATGAAGACCATTAATATGTGCTTCACAGAGAGGGGGCTTAGCTCTTGGAGCCCTTAGCGCCAACTACCTTTGACCTCTGTATATTAACAAACCAGTTTGAGGTGGTGGCAGGCATATTCGGCCTGTAATCTCATGGTATGGAGAAGAGATATCTTTAGTGACTAGCCTCGTATCGAAATGAGCCTCCATGACCAGCGAAGACGTGTCTGGAGACGCTCCAGGCAGCGATGAAACACATGTCTGGAGACCCTCTGGACAGTGGTGGGAGACCAACCTCAATGTGGCCCGCCATTTTGTCCGGCAACCAGGAGTAATGGTCTGGAGTGCTACTTCTTTCCATATCAGCACCTCATTGGTTGCCATCCGTGGCACATTTAAGGCACACCAGTATGTCGATGTTATTCTATGGCCAGGTTTGTTTCCCTTCACGGTAAGCTATCCTGGACTTAACATTTCAGCAAGATAATGGCCGCCAGCACACGGCGAGAGTTTCTACGGCTTGGCTTCTTGCTTGCCAAACACTATCTTACCCACCATATCGCCGGATCTCTCTTACCAGCTTGAAATTTTGATGTAAGTCCCCATTTGGAAAGAATTTGGCACGATGTCGCCGATGAGGATATCCAACAATTCTGTCTGTTAATGTCAAGCCGAATAGCTGCTTGCATAAGGGCACTTTGTGAGACACTTTCTCTTGAAAGAATCATCCAGTTTTCCTGAAATTGTAATGAGTCGTTGCCTGAACGTGTGCATGTGTGCATCACATCTACCGGTTTCTGTCCCATTAGGATAACTGCTTCGCTGTGCGTCTTTCTTTTTTTTGTGTTGAGTTTATTTCGTTAGTGTGTTCTCCTACAATCCCACAAGAAAGACCAAATATCTGAAACAAAATATGGTTTAGACTTTGCAATACCTGAACATTGAAAAGAACTGCGTTGTGCATAAGTAAGAAGGTAAATGGGAAACAAAAATGCTTTTCATGAAAATTGTTGTTATACTGAAAACGTGAGCACAGTTAAAGTAAAATGTAGTTATGGATGTTCTGCTGCACTTATAAAGAAAACATGGCACATGCATTGTTTGATATGTTTGTATTATAGTGTGAAGCAAATAAATGTTAATACTTTGAAATGTTTGGAAGTCAGAACTACTGCCCTTTTGAGGTCTCAGCTGTGTTATTTGTCAAGTGCATCTACTATAAATACTGATTTAGTGAATTTTACCATCATTGTTAGTTCCTTATTGCTGTTACTACATTCTAACTTTTAGTAAAATTAGTGGTTTATTGTAATCTTCAGTTTCACCTTTCAGTAATGTTGAATACAAACAATTTTAGCTCCAACGTGTGACGACAAATGACCACTCAAGGCAATCGGGTTTCACTACAGGAAAAACACGACTGGGGCATTACGGTAGACACACCGCGAATAGTTGAGTTAGACGGCCTTGACGACAGCCTTATACAACTGCAAGAGTAACGTGCTTTAATCTTCCCTGCATTTAACCTTGCGGATAAATGGAATAGAAATCCGATCTTAAATACAAAAAATTCCATCCGGTACGTCTACAATGAAACGTTTTGAAACATGTTCCAAATGAGAGCAATACGTACAGAGAGCAACAAGTTAGATATAGCTAAATTTATTTTGGGTATATGGTGCCCCATAACTCGTAAATAATTTAAAAACCACCAACAATCGCTGATACAATAATTCTCTATTTACTAAAGGTCTCGATCATATGATCAGTCTCCCGTGTCATAAAATTATTTACAACACGCTGAACTGCAAAGTTCTTACTTTGACGTATAATACAATAAAAGCCATACTGTGTCACGGCCGTATTACGCCGTCAGAAGTCAGCAGTAAAACGAGCTATGTCAGTACAGTGTGTATAACACATCATACTAGTGACAATCGTGAAGAAGGCCGGCTTCTATTTGATTCGACGCCGCTCAGAAAGTTGTCATGCGAACTGTTGCAAAATAGTTTTATGATGCCTGAAGTTTATCCGGTGATCGAATCTAGTAGGTAGTAGAGTATTATTTTGTAAGCAGATCTTGTTGGTCCTGAAATATGTTGGTATTTATTTTAGTCGTAGCTGTGAGAAAATATAAGTGACAATGACCGGTTTTGCATATTAGATGTCATCTTTAGATCTTGCTTGTTTCGTCTAAGTGTACCGTGTACCGTGTATGGACTGCTTTATAAATTGAAGATATAAAGTCAACATATCATATCTAGTATTTTTTTCAGATTTGGCAGTTTATTAATAACTATCTGTCTTCTTGCGTTTTTAATGTAATTCACAGTATTAGCTGTTTCAGCCTTCGGTAGCTGTTATAAAACCGAAAAACAATAGTGATGCAATTATTAATACAGTTAGCTAAACCTAACAGTACATAAGATGGATAACGTAACTGATGGCCACATCATACCACTAAGAATATTCTGATGCCAGTATCAAAATTAAATGCTTTTAGTGAAGGTATGTACCGTCTATGCAACTAATCGAAGGCGGTTTGTTTATTACCGTGCACGTTTTGCTTCTTTCATTTGGGAAGCATCATCAGGCGTTGTACCTTTCCTTTCATACATACAATCAACATATTTTGTGGTAGATATAATATACTGCTCTGTTACATTTTGTCTTGTTTTTTCTTGTTTTTAGGTTATAACCAACTTATGTAGCACAAATTTAGTAATGTGAACTTATCGTTCGGTCTTAGTTACGATTTCCAGCGCTGTTAACTCGTGCTTGTGGTTCTGGAGATTTATTCGTTAGTTTCCATCTTCCAGCTGGCCGACTTCTGGTGTCCTTTCACCAAAATTTGCCACATCCCATGTATCACTTGCACTTTCCATTTTGTAATCAACATATGTGTCTTTTCGGTGTGTAGTGTTACCAACTGTTGCTGGGTATTTACCTGTGTTTTGTTTGTACTGGTTTGATACTTTTCATTTGTTTTGTGTGTGTGTGTGTGTGTGTGTGTGTGTGTGTGTGTGTGTGTGTGTGTGTGTGTGCTTGCGTGTGTGTGTGTGTATTTTCCTGGGTGTAAATACGTGTCTTTCTAAATGTGTGTGGGTGTGTGTGGTGGGAGAGAAATACAGAGAGGGAGAGGGGGGGAAAGGGGAAGCAGATTTATTAATTATTTATCCTGGTTACATTTCGGTTTGTTATTAAATTGGTGGCTAGCATGTTCAGAGAGTTAATGCTCATATGGATTTAGTCATCGAGTATGTTGTTTTCCATATCAATGGCTCTTTGTATGCGTAAGGTTTTCTTGCAATAACAGGAGTTTTTTGTTGTGATTATTCAGTCTGATAACAGTCATGTCACATGCTGTGTTGGGTGGTTCATGTCTTTGTTTTATGAGGTGTTTGGCGCAGGTAGAATAGCTATTTTCATATTTAAAACTTCTTATACGTTCTATATATCTACTTTTGAAGTTCCTGCTTCTCATGCCCCGATATACTGATTTACTTTCTTGGTACTCTAGCTGATACATGCCTGATTCTTGGTATTCATCTTGTTTGTCTGTTGTTTGTAAATGTGATTGGAGTGTATTTATTGTTCTGTAAGCTACGTGCAAACCTTGTTTCTTTAGTATATTTGCTATTCTGTGTGTTGCTTTTTCTTTGTATGAAAGAGTGTACCACTTTTTCTGTTATTCCTGACATGTGTATTATTGTTTCGTGTTTCCGTGTGTGCTGTGGTGTCTGTGGGGTTCTTTGATGTTTGCGTTGTCTGTATGTTTTGATTTTTCTTTAGTTGTGTTTCAATTTTTTCGTTGAGTTTTTGTACTCTATGGGATGTTGTGTTGTGGTCTTCAGTCCTGAAACTGGTTTGATGCAGCTCTCCATGCTACTCTATCCCGTGCAAGCCTCTTCATCTCCCAGTACCTACTGCAACCTACATCCTTCTGAAGCTGCTGGTGATCACAAAATTGAAAGTGCAAGTGATATATGCTATAAATTGTTTTTAATATTTACATAGACCTCATCCTCCAGAAATGGAAAAGTATACAAAGAAACTAAGATCACGCGCGAGGAATACCTGAATGCATTTTTGTTTGCAGAGAACATGGTTATTATTTTAAAAAAATGAAGAAGACCACGAAAGATCAGTATAATAGCTGAATGAAACTTGAAGGATGTACAACTCTAAAATTTCTAGTAATAAAACGAAAATTATGGCATTCCGAGGAAAATATCCAGTTAGACCAAAGACTGTTTTGGATATTTAGGTTTGGAACGAGTATCTCAAATCTCTTATTTAGTTTGTGCTACAGGTAATGATTGGGACTTGATGCTGGAAAGAAATACACAAATTCCGGGCTGTGTATGATACAAGCAGCAGAACATTGGGATACAATCTGTAAAGTAATGGCGGTCCCTCTGTTATTCTATAGTAGTGAAAACTGGGTTAGAACAAAACAATGGAAATTAAATTGAAATAGCGGAGATAAGGTTCCTAATAAACATGAAGGACTGCACAAGCAGAGACTTAATTACAAATGAAGAGATTAGAAGATAATTAAATATTTTCTACATCAACGAAAAATTCAAAAGTATCTTAAAGGTTGGAGACAACACCTCCAGAAGATCCCAAGTCGAATGGGAAAAGATACATTGGAAGACCTCGAAAGAGATGGGAATGGTTTTGTTTATGAGCTTGGAAGAGGCAACTGCCTAACCATAGAAGGGAAGATGATACTGATAATGATGATGATGAAAATTGCAAGAGAGGATACCTGATATGTGGGACTTAACTTTCTTTCTTACAACAATAGTAAATTAAAACTTTATCGGAGTCCGTTGGACCCAGGTTATGGATACTAGGTTTGAAACTGGGGTCCTAGTATCTTACGAATTCAAAGGTACAGTTTAATGTATTGACCGGCTTTCAACTCACGCTGTCAATTAAACAGTAACAGCGGTTGCCATTTTCTTGCCAGTCAACGGATGTGTCGCGAGCTCTGCTGTGCGGCACGCGAGGACCAGCTCCCCACGGGACGCGCCCCGCCTACGACCTCGTCTCCGCATCGGCGGCTGCTTCGCCCGCCCGTCGGCTGCCAGGGAGACCGCCGGCTCCCCCAGCGACGAGCCGGGGAGCTGAGCCGCCGGCGCGGAACTCGCGAGCGCCCGCTGGCTGTACAGGCGCTGCCGGCTGCCGGGGGATTTAGCCGCGATCCGTCACCGAGACGCGAGGATTTACATGCAGAGCTTCGCCCCTAACTTATGTTTCGGCTCTAGCGACGCCGGCGGCGAGACAAGCAGCGCCGGCATTCCGCACCCTGTGTGAGATGTACATGGCAGACGGCTGCTTCTGGAGTTCTTCTCACTCCAGGATCACTCAGTGCCTACCCTCTCAGGACAGCACTGTCTATATTTCTCAGTACGACGAGGACACAACTAGTGCTTCTCAGTACAACGAGGATGGGCGACTAGTTTTAGAAAACTCTCACTGGTACATTTCTTGCATATGTATCATATGTGAGACGCAGTTTGCGACATCTATAGCCTTTGGACATCACCTCCTCATCCCACTTACGGAGGTGTACACTCATTCAGCTTTTTCCCTTTTTGTACGTGATTTTTTTTTTATTAACTGGAGTTAATTCTTATATTTCAATTTCAGTTCACTTCTGATTAATCATCTCACATTTTTCTTCTGGGTGTTTAGTGGAAATTCCTATGGGTTCTCTTTTTTGTGGGGAAATGGTGTTCCTTGTGGTACACATTTAAAATCGAATCGTTACCAAGTGCTACAAACGTAATAAGTAATTTTAACGTAATTTTACCTTCTCCTTAATATGCTCAGTTCAACTACTCTGAGAAAATGAGGTTATCTTTTGTTCTTGACTAAAACATATAGTGATAGGCACATTGTACTGGCCCTTCGATGGTAAAATATTGAATGCTCCTTTTTGTCAGCAAATATTTCATTTATGTAATGGATCTATGACTGTGCATGGATAGAAAAATATATACGTAATATGATGTGTAGTATAACATAGTAACTCTTAAAAAAGCAACAAAACTCCTGTCAGCGTTGACTAATTTCGCAACATGTATCTAAAAACAAGGTATTTCAGTTGATTTCATAACTTATAAATCATTTTATGCTATAGGACCTCATTCTGGCTTGATTTTTCTAAGTGAAACTAAGCATGAAATTTCATCATTAGCCTCCATAATAACAGCTACGGTTAACTTTGACATGAATATATACTTAATATGTCATCTTCTTTAAGACATTCCATCTGAAATTCTCTGAAGTCTGTGGGAATTTGTATCTCCGTTATTATTCATTTTAAAAGTTATCACAAAGAACTTTAAACTCTGTTCCCGATTTGCAGAAACTAACAACGATTTAAAAGAGGTACAGCCTTTCACAAGCAAAGTGAAGATAAAATAAAATTTTAAAAATATGTTTTCTGGACAGAAGGCGGACGCTCTTTAAGCACTCTTATTATTTTTATGGGATCAAAAATAGTACGGCTACGTAAAAAATAGCATTTAACTTAAACACCATTTTTCTCATTTAAAATTTATGACTTTGGTTACAAGGAAAATAAACTGTTTCGATTTTATATCACCAGTCATCGTTGTACTCATGTTGTCAGAGTATGTGATGTTACTTATACATATACCCCGAAATTCTAGGCTAACGATAGATGTCATATAGGGCGTGGTTCAGTCGAATATCGCCCCCCCCCCCCCTCCCACTGCCGAAAAGAAAATTAAGAGAGACGTTTGGCCAGGAAGAAGTGGTCATAAAATGTGAGGTATTAGAAGTTAAAAGCCAGATATGTCAGAAAGAATAAGGAAGGAAACGGCAATGGTGATAAGGAAATAGAAAAAGAAATATTACAACTATCTAATACAAGAAGCCGAAAAGGACTGTATCTATCGCAGGATAAGTCACATGTACCTAAAGTAAAGAAAGTAAGACAAAAATATGAGAAAAACGAATCATTTGTTAAAGGCACACTAGGAATAATCCTCACGAAACGGCGATGGGCAGAGTACTTCGCAGAACTAACTGTTGTTGATGATGATGAAGATGCTGATGATGTTTGGTTGGTGGGGCGCTCATCTGTGCGGTCATCAGCGGCGTACAAAGTCCCAATTTTACGCATTCCATTTTTTTCACAATACAATCTGGTCACTATCACAAATGATGATGATGAAGACAATAAAAAAACACGCAGTTCTCGGGTAGAGCAAATACCCAACCTGCAGGGAATCGAACCCGGTAACCCGTGATTCAGAGGCAGCAACGCTATCCTCTAGACCACGTACTGCGGTTACAACTAAGCTGTGTTGATTCCATTAAGTTCCTGTCTTTGTGAGCTTCCAGGCACTTTAGACAGCAGAGGAGAGACCCACCAACGAAGAAGAAATACGTCAAACACCTAAAATATAACAAGGAGCAGGAGAGCAAATAAAGAGTGGAGAACATGTACTGATTAAAATCATTACAAAACTGGTAAAAAATGAAAGGACGAATGGAATCTATCTTGTACTAAAAAGGAACGACTGTTATGTGTCAATTGTAGAGGGATTGCACCCTTTAATATAAGCTACTCGTACAAATTTCTTACACAGTATGTACTGAAATGAATGATCCCAATTGCACATGACATTATGGGGACTGTCAAGGTGATTTCAGAAGGAACAGATCAACTATACCCCGTTTCTACTCTCAGACAGGTAACCGAGATAGTTTGGGAACATTACGTTGAAAAACGTACAGTTTTTGATCATTTCGGAAAAGCTTACATACTGCCGTAATTATGAACGTCTTGAAAGGCTGTCATTTTCCACAAACGTTAATAAAGCTAGTATAGGTGTGTTTAAAACATACCTATTGCAGAGTAAAAATCGCCTTAGGAATTTCAGAACTTTTTCAAGTCATAAATGATCTTAGAAAAGGAGACACATTACTTCAAATACCAAAAGTTAAATCAAGTTGGAATAAAACTCGAAAATATCACAATAAATCGGCTGGCTTATGCGGAGGATTACGTTGTAATAAGTGGTAGCAAAGAGGACTTGCAGCTCATGACAAGTTCTTACAGAAATATTTCAAGGAAAGTAGAGATACAAATTAACGAGGAAAAAACGGAGTACATGGTCATGAGCGATGTACACGTTGACAATTGATGAGATGACTCTTGAAAAGATAGGAAGAATCTTAAGCTAATGTAACTCAACCACGAAGTAGCTAATAAGGTGCTTGTTCGCCCTATTCTTGATTATTGTTGATCGATAAGTGGTCCTTACCAGATAAGACTGATAGAAGAGGCACAGAAAACCCCATGAACACGGGCGCTTTTCGTCATGGGAACGTTTGGTCGGCGCGAGAGCGTTAATGAGGTGCTCGACATACTCCACTGGTAGACGTTACAAGAGAGTCGTTGTTTATCACGGGGAGGTTTAGTATAGAAATCTCGAAACAGTTGGACAACGTATTACTTGCTCCCATATAAATGCCATGACTAGAATATTCGAGAAATTAGTACCAATGCAGAGAGAGGCTTATCGACAATCATTCTCCCCCCAGCGCCGTTTGCGAGTGGAACAGGGTAGTGGGATCAGTTAGTGGTACTAGATATACCCTCCGACACAAACAATTATGTGACTTGAGGAATAAGATGTAGATGTAGAGATACTGAAGTACAAGTAGAGCCTTTTTAGCTTGCAGAATAGAATGGAAACTGAGATTAAAGCAAGGATCGTAGCTGAATATTTTGGCCTAGGGGACATGCTGTGCAGGCAAGCAGTTTCGAGAAGTTCTAAAATCAGATTGCAGCAGAGTGTAACTCTCCCAGTAGCTCTATACGACTCTGAAACACTTACGTTAAGGAAAGCAGATGAATAAAAACTGTAGTCATCAGAAAAGAATACTGACGAAAATATTTCGCCAGTCACAGGAATTCAGGGTATTAAAAAACCAGAGACTGGGAGACCTATACTCACAAACTGATACTGTCCGAAGTCTGAAGAGAATACTGATGCGGGCAGAACGCCTAATTGGGATGGAAGAGAAAAGGCTATCTCGAATAGCTTTCTCAGGAATTGTGGAAGCAGAAACTGGCAGAAAAAGGCTACGGACAAGATAAAAGGTTGATGTTAACGGGAATACGGAGACGATGACCCTGACAAAAGGAGAGTGGACCACGAAAGCAGAGAAGATTGGAATTCCTTGAAACATTAGGCATGTTCTTATGTTACATTGTTGATTGCGTGTACTTAAACTTATGGCTTGACTTTTTCTGGGTTCATAAACATTTTATGTTATCTGTTATTACTCATATTTTGTAATTTCATGTACTGACACGTTCCATGACCTTGGAGATTTGCTCCTCAATTTGGTCCTACGGAACTTGACGTGTAAATAAATAAATAAAAGCAGTTGACAAAGTCATTTTTAAGTCTACTTTATGAGCCAGTCCTTACCCTTGCCAGCACTGATATCTTTGCCATTGATGGACGAAGGTACATGGATGGCAAAATTCGGCGGCTCCAACACAACAGACGGTAACTATTCCACGTGATTACTAGATACGCAAGAACTACTCGTAAGAATATAGTTATGTCAATAGAAGCAGAGCTGGCGGAAGTCATTTGTCTTCGGATAACCATCTCAAACAATAAATCACCAGCTATGCTAAGCTATCTTCTTTTCACTGCCCTCTGGACTCTTTTAAGCGCTAATCGCACTCTTTCGATGTATTGGTACGATTTTTTTTATGGTACTAGCTGTCAAAGACGGTATTGCCAGGGTATCTCTAGCCATTCAAAGTGTTCTTTTTTTTCTTTTCTGAACATGAGTTTACAATCACAGTACCCAAATAAAGAAACATGATCCAGGACAGTTCCTGAACTCAGCGTCTTCATGTGTCTAAATTGAGATTTCATAACCCTACAGGCGACTACCGTTTTCGGCTACAGCCGTTTACGCTTCGCAATTGAAAGTTGCCCAAAGCGTCGTACCATTACACACACGGTGTTTGAGAAAAGTAATTAGAAAGTTCTTTTTTTGTGTTCCATAGTTTTTATTTTTCTGTACAATAATATTGTCCCTTTAAAAGTAATTCCATTAGGCAGCTATACATTGGCATAGCCGTTTCTTTCCAGCCTTGGTAGTAGCGCTGAAAGGCTACAACTTTAAACGCGTCGGTCACATTCCTTTGAATATTCTCCGAACTCCAAAAAGACGTCGTTTTAATTCTTTTATAAGTTCGGAAAAGAAAAAATTCACAAGTACTCAGATCAGATGAAGAGAGTGAGTGTGTGAGGGTATAACAGAAATGCCTTTTGAGATCGAAAATTCCGTGATGGAAGTGGCCCCGTGACACGAGGTATTGTCATGATACAGGAATCACTCCTCTGCCATATGTGGTCTCCCTCGACTCGATATTTACCTGAGAGTTTCATAGACACATCTTTGTAAAACGCTTCATTGACCGTATGTCCTCGAGAAACATATTCTTTAAGCATGATACACCTATTGTCAAAAAAGCAAACCAGCGTTGCTGTGATCTTTGATTTGCTCTTTCGAGCTTTTCTCGGTCGAGGAGATGGTTTAGTGTGGAACTCGTCATTTTGCCTCTTAGTCTCGTTATCGTACCCAAAAATTGGGGTTTTATCACCTGAGATGAAACGAGTAATTCATTCCTGGTCATTGGCAACCCTCTGGAGAAGATCAAGACATACATTTCTTCGTCTGCCCTTCTGTTCAGTTGTGAGGCTTTTCAGCACCATTTTGGAACAAACATTTCTCATATGCAGATCATAGAGAAAAATTTGACGTACGGTGAAAGTGCCTCAGTTCAACGGGTTACCGATCATCTTAATTGTTACACTTAGGTCTGATCTCAGACGATCACACACTTCAGCGTCGTTTTCGTCCGTTTTTGAAGTTGGATGTTCATTCTAAACATGTTCTCAGCCTTATAAACGATTTGTGCCAGAGAAGAACTTTGTGTTCTTGGTAAGGAATGTTCCTCATAGTCCTGTTTCAAATTTTTCAGATGTCACACTCGCGGACTCCCCAAGCTTAACAGAAATCTAGACTGCAAGATTTTTCTCTAAATTCCGCTGGTCCATTTTCGTAACACACAACAAAAACACAATTTCACTAATGAAGCTCAAAAGCCACATGATGGCTGTACGGAGCTGAAACTCGGATTGAGGATCTGGAAGGGTTGAACACACCGGTCTACACAGGTAGAACAAAATAGTTAACTCAAAAGTTAACAAAAAAATGGCACTGAGCAGTATGGCACTTCACATCTTAGGTTATCAGTCCCCTAGAACTTAGAACTACTTAAACCTAACTAACCTAAGGACATCACACACATCGATGCCCGAGGCAGGACTCGAACCTGCTTGTTGCCTTTGCATAATGGCTGAGAGGCGCCCCTACTCAACTTGAATAATTATCCTTTAGAATGTTTCTAGGTACGGTCGAGGCTGTCACGTGTAAAATGCAGTGAAGTGTACTGTTATGGAGTAAATATGGGTCTCACAATAGCTGTAGTCCACAATACCGTAAGCTGCAATGACTGCTGTCTGCGCCACTCGCTGCTGACAAATAAAATAACTCTCGTTCTATCTGGATTGACCTTCGCAATCAAACTCTCCCTATGCCTTGATGAAGTCAAGGATTCCTATTCGCCCCTAGTCTAACTATTGGCGTGGTGCACCAGTCAGATAACCAGTCCACCGCTATGCCACTCAAAATTCGCTCGCAGGCGTTTAATTATAACTCTGTCTGTTCACACCGCACAATAAGAGTGTCGGCCAACACAGTGAACAACGCTTAATCACAAGGACTCGATATAGAGTCGCCCTTTGATTTGCTCCCGACAGAGGTGCTCTCCCAGTGAAGTTCTCAGGAGAGGCTTGTACCTCGCTCTTTCGAGTACACGTACGAGCGCGCACGCACTCGTTACGTGTTCTCGCTCCAAGAGTGACAACGGAACGGCGCTTCTCCACGCCAGACGTGAAGGGGTACATCTTTCGGTCTCTTCCATTATTCCTCCAGCTCAAGGGGTCAGAAATATCGTCTGCCATTCAGCATTGCTCTTCTAAAACGGGAGAATGACGTTTCGTTTAAGGTGACCAATCCAAAAACCTATAGCTTTGGCGTTTGGCGTTTGCTGTCTCCCTGTGAAAATCTCTGAAACTGCATGCTATGTGTAAAGAATGCATAGTCTAGCCATTCGCACACAATGTAGCGTAATTTGCTTTTAAGCCGAACGCAGAGTTGTTCCCCCCTTTCCACTCAGGCCCACGCTGTCCGTTACAGGCGGTGACTGGCCGACATGGGCTGGATCGTCCTCTGAAGGGCCTGGCAACCCGTTGTGTCGCCTCTCTCCCGAACTAAAAGCCTCTGTGACCGTCGTCTCTAGAATGTATGTTTGCACGCCAGCGTTGAGTATTTCAACCACGGTGCACTCACTTGTCAATTGCATATCGTTTACATGAATTCATACAACATTCACTTTATATTATCGAGTTTGGGTTGAATGAAGCGTCTTGATGTGAGCACAGGAAGAGTTACAGGCCATGCCATCGTGTAACATCTAGGATGTCCCAAATGTGAAGATAGGTGCTATGCACTGTACCATATAAAGGAATGGATTGCCGCCATCTTGTGAAACGAATTGTTAATAACTGGCCGTTGTGGCTGATCGGTTCTAGGCGCTTCAGTCCGGAACTACACTGCTGTTATGGTCGCAGTTTCGAATCCTGCCTCGGGCATGGATGTGTGCGATGCCTTACGTTAGTTAGGTTTAAGTAGTTCTAAGTCTATGGGACTGAGGACCTTAGATGTTAAGTCCCATACTGCTTCGAGCCATTTGAACCATTTTTGAATGGTTAATACGCTGATTTGCTTCAGTACTTTCTAGTGACTGACATTATCTCTGTAACGATGACTCAGAAGTGCTTTTTTATATCTGTCGAGAAAAAAATATGAAATGAGCATATGGCATAATTTGCTGGGAGGCACCATGTGGGGAACTTCGGCCACCATAATGCAAGTCCATTTTAGTTGACGGCACTACGGCGCTTTGCAGGTCAATGATGATGAAAGACATACAACTCCCAGTCCTCTGCAGGGAATCGAACCCGGGTCCCCTGCGTGAGAAGGGGAAAAGGCTACCACTACGCTACGAATGCGGCAATATGACACGAAGAAAAAATATTTAAGCCATTTATTTTTTATCTTACGATGAGTTGAAAATCTCAGATTCTGTGCATTATCACATTTTCCCAAGATTCTAAGCTGGGCACAATATCAGATCACGTGCATTATCTGACGTCTTCTCACCTAAAACACACGAAAAATTGTAACCATACTGCAAACATCAGATTTTCACTTGGTTAAAAATGTCACTATTATGTCTTGTTGCTGGAAACAGAAATATTAATTCCTCTCAGTAGTATTACATCAGAAAAATTAATCTTTCATAATATGTTATTCATATATATGTGCTCTCAGTTTCTTTACAGACGAATGGAAAAACTAGTAGAGGCCGACCTCGGGAAGATCAGTTTTGATTCCGTAGAAATCCTGGAACACGTGAGGCAATATTGACCTTACGACTTATCTCAAAGAAAGATTAAGGAAAGACAAACATACGTTTCTAGCGTTTGTAGACTTAGAAATAGCTTTTGACAACGTTGACTGGAATACTCTCTTTCAAATTCTAAAGGTGGCAGGGGTAAAATACAGGGAGCGAAAGGCTATTTACAATTTGTACAGAAACCAGATGGCAGTTATAAGAGTCGAGGGGCATGAAAGGGAAGCTGTGGTTGGGAAGGGAGTGAGACAGGGTTGTAGCCTCTCCCCGACGTTATTAAATCTGTATATTGAGCAAGCACTAAAGGAAACAAAAGAAAAATTCGAAGTAGGTATTAAAATCCATGGAGAAGAAATAAAAACTTTGAGGTTCGCCAATGACATTGTAATTCCGTCAGAGACAGCAAAGGACTTGGAAGAGCAGTTGAATGGAATGGACAATGTCTTGAAAGGAGGATATAAGATGAACATCAACAAAAGCAAAACGAGGATAATGGTATGTAGTCGAATTAAGTCTGGTGATGCTGAGGGAATTAGATTAGGAAATGAGACACTTAAAGTAGTAAAGGAGTTTTGCTACTTGGGGAGCAAAATAACTGATGATGGTCGAAGTAGAGAGGATATAAAATGTAGACTGGACTAGAAGAGAATGGAAGCTATCGAAATGAGGTGATACAGGAGAATGCTGAAGATTAGATGGGTAGATCACATAACTAATGAGGAAGTATTGAATAGGATTGGGGAGAAGAGAAGTTTGTGGCACAACTTGACCAGAAGAAGGGATCAGTTAGTACAACACGTTCTGAGGCATCAAGGGATCACCAATTTTGTACTGGAGGCCAGCGTGGATTGTAAAAATCGTAGAGGGAGACCAAGAGATGAATACACTAAGCAGATTCAGAAAGATGTAGGTTGCAGTAGGTACTGGGAGATGAAGAAGCTTGCACAGGATAGAGTAGCATGGAAAGCTGCATCAAACCATTCTCAGGACTGAAGACCACAACAAGAACAACAGTTTCTTCCACTGAGTTTTTTTTTAGAGCTGTGGTATAGGTGGAGCAGTAATTTTAATGTAGAACTTTTTAATGCGTACTGTAACCTGCACTCAGTAAAATCTGCACCCTGTGAAATTTCACACTCAGAAAAGGTTGAGGGTGCAATAATACCCCAGCCTCAACTCCGCAACTTGCCCGCTCCGCCCTTAGCTGCTGTGCTGTTGAAGAGGACTGTAAATGCACGAACAAAAACTATTATGCCAAAATTTTTACAATCGGGAGCGATTACATTTCTTTTACTATTCTCAGTCTGATCAAATTTATTTTTCACTTGCGACCAGATTTTCAGAAATTAGAAAGGAGGACATTAAAACCAAATCGAAAACAGAGATTTCAAAACCCATGTCTCTATAAACCCGTGTCACTATAAAACTGATCTAGATCTGTGGATCATCGTGTGGTGTATGTAATATATACAGGGTGTTTCAAAAATGACCGGTATATTTGAAATGGCAATAAAAACTAAACGAGCAGCGATAGAAATACACCGTTTGTTGCAATATGCTTGGGACAACAGTACATTTTCAGGCGGACAAACTTTCGAAATTACAGTAGTTACAATTTTCAACAACAGATGGCGCTGCAAGTGATGTGAAAGATATAGAAGACAACGCATTCTGTGGGTGCGCCATTCTGTACGTCGTCTTTCTGCTGTAAGCGTGTGCTGTTCACAATGTGTAAGTGTGCTGTGGACAACATGGTTTATTCCTTAGAACAGAGGATTTTTCTGGTGTTGGAATTCCACCGCCTAGAACACAGTGTTGTTTCAACAAGACGAAGTTTTCAACGGAGGTTTAATGTAACCAAAGGACCGAAAAGCGATACAATAAAGGATCTGTTTGAAAAATTTCAACGGACTGGGAACGTGACGGATGAACGTACTGGAAAGGTAGGGCGACCGCGTATGGCAACCACAGAGGGCAATGCGCAGCTAGTGCAGCAGGTGATCCAACAGCGGCCTCGGGTTTCCTTTCGCCGTGTTGCAGTGCGGTCCAAATGACGCCAATGTCCATGTATCGTCTCATGCTCCAGAGTTTACATCTCCATCCATACAAAATTCAAACGCGGCAACCCCTCAGCGCCGCTACCATTGCTGCACGAGAGACATTCGCTAACGATATAGTGCACTGGATTGATGACGGCGATATGCATGTGGGCAGCATTTGGTTTACTGACGAAGCTTATTTTTATCTGGACAGCTTCGTCAATAAACAGAACTGGTGCATATGGGGAACCGAAAGGCCCCATGTTGCAGTCCCATCGTCCCTGCATCTTCAAAAAGTACTGGTCTGGGCCGCCATTTCTTCCAAAGGAATCATTGGCCCATTTTTCAGATCCGAAACTATTACTGCATCACGCTATCTGGACATTCTTCGTGAATTTGTGGTGGTACAAACTGCCTTAGACAACATGCGAACACCTCGTGGTTTATGCAAGATGGTGTCCGGCCACATCGCACGGCCGACTTCTTTAATTTCCTGAATGAATATTTCGATGATCGTGTAATTGCTTTGGGCTATCTGAAACATACAGGAGGCGACGTGGATTGGCCTCCCTATTCGCCAGACATGAACCCCTGTGACTTCTTTCTGTGGGGACATTTGAAAGACCAGGTGTACCGCCAGAATCCAGAAACAATTGAACAGCTGAAGCAGTACATCTCATCTGCATGTGCAGCCATTCCGCCAGACACGTTGTCAAAGGTTTCGGGTAATTTCATTGAGAGACTACGCCATATTATTGCTATGCATGGTGGATATGTGGAAAATATCGTACTATAGAGTTTCCCAGACCGCAGCGCCATCTGTTGTTGACAATTGTAACTACTGTAATTTCGAAAGTTTGTCTGCCTGAAAATGTACTGTTGTCCCAAGCATATTGCAACAAATGGTGTATTTCTATCGCTGCTCGTTTAGTTTGTATTGCCGTTTCAAATATACCGGTAATTTTTGAAACACCCTGTATAAGATGCTTGTCATTCAAAAGAAAAGGCTTGCTGATTAAGAAGTACTTCTCTGACGTTCCCTGGCTTCGCGCAGCTACATGTTAACGTCAAAGAACGTCTCTGACTGGTCAATTACTAATATAGTGTGTTTTTCAAAAAGAGTATACATATTTCGATTGCATGTATTTATTAAACTTTAAGACATATGTATATGAAACTTCACACCCATATTTACGAACCTCTTAAGTTCAGATTGGGCAACGGCCTTGCCGTAGTGGATACACCGGTTCCCATGACATTACCGAAGTTAAGCGCTGTCGGGCGTGGCCGGCACTTGGATGGGTCACCATCCAAGCCGTCATGTGCTGTTGCCATTTTTCGGGGTGCACTCAGCCTCCTGATGCCAATTGAGGAGCTACTCGTCCGAATAGTAGCGGCTCCGGTCAAAGAACACCATCATAACGACCGGGAGAGTGGTGTGCTGACCACACGCCCCTCCAATCCGCATCCTCAACTGAGGATGACCTTGCGGTCTGATGGTCCCGATGGGCCACTTGTAGCTTGAAGACGGAGTGCAAGTTCAGATTACAGAAGTTTAATATGTCCTACATCAGCGACACGAACAATATCACATCGATACTCAAATTCCTCCCACACTCGGGCAAGAATGTCCTTCGTCATGGTTGTTATGGCAATACGGATCCGGTTCTCAGCTGTTCCAGGTTCTGTCGGAGTGGTGGTACATAAACGTTGTCTTTAACGAAACGTCGCAGGAAGAAGTCAGAGTGTGTGAAATCCGGTGACCGTGAAGACCAGCTGAGATATTATTAGGTCGCCATCTACCAATCCAACGGTTCGGTAGAGTATCATTCAGATATTCACGTACTTGGCGACTTTAGTGAGGGGTGCCCCTTCTTGTTGAAAAATGAAGTTGTCTTCGCACAGCCTCGGATACAACCAGTTTTGTGACATAGCGAGATACAGCTCACCGTTAACCGTGTTTCCATCAAAGAAGAGTGAGCTGTAAACAGACGATTTGGGTATCGCTCCAACCACATTGACTTTGGACGAAACTCGTACATATCCAGTGGCTGCATGTGGGCTCTGTAGGCCCCAAATTCGAACACTGTGTTTGTTTACCTGACCACTAACATGGAAAGCTGCTTCATCACTGAACACGATGTGTTGTACAAAAGTGCTATCATTGTCAATGGCGTCAAACAAAATGCCACACGTTTGCGTTTGCCATCACGACTCATAGCTTGTAACAGCTGTAACTTTTACGGCTTCATAACCAACCGACGTCTCGAAACAAGCTTAATTGTTGTTGTAGGTAGTTGTCACTCGCGACTGACACGACTTGTTGATTTTGAAGAACTACGTTGGAAAGCAGTTTAAATTCGTGCAACATTTTCTTTATTAACACGAGGGCGGCCATGAATATTTCCTTTATATACGCATCATGTATCTGGAAACTGTCGTTACCGTCTGCGAATGTTCCACCCATTCGGAGGATCAATTTAGTATCTCAACCTGAAACTTCTTTGCACTGTAACCACGGAATTGCACTTCGTAAACTCGAGCACACAAAAAAATTTCTGCTGCGGAGTAGCCACTTTAAACATATGACGATTACCAAGCAAAACAGAGGACAACTCACATCTAGGGGCTATTAATATGAACTAGACTATGTATTCGTTTCTACAATAGCCGAGACGAGGCGCAGTGATCGATAGTTTGGACAAAATAATACTTTGTAATACCTATGTTCTTTCTTAAACACCCTGTATTTATTTTAATTTTACTTTTGTAAATTTCATTAAAAGAATATTTTTGCCTTTTTTAACGGGAGAGTATCTTTTACTTCCTTTCTTTCCTGTTATATGGTAAATTAAAAATCGGAGCTTTATTTCAGTTTACTGCACCATATACACGAGCAGTCGATGTCACTGAACGAGTGTCTATGTAAATGATTCCAGTTAATAGGTACTGAGGGGGCAAATTCTTACACTGTAAGACCGACAATTTGTCAAGTTCCTAAATTAATGCTTGCAAAATACTAACCGTCGGTTCCGGTCTACTATTACCCAAAGCGAAATTAAAGAAACTTTTACATTTATAACGCACCACTCTATTACCTCAGTTCTGTGCCTAATTAAAGAGTTACCTATGTGGAACACTCGATTTAGTCGGAGTGTACCAAATTTCTACACCAGTTACAACACTAAACTTAAAACAATTTTACAAGACATGCTGACACAAATACGAATTTAGGAAACTATTCTGGTCAGCACACGATAGCGCTTTGCAATCACTACTCATTAACCAGAGTCTGAACTCTACACAGTCTATGCTATTAAATTCTCGCTTCCAGTGAAATACTTTCATGTTTTATCTTCTCTCGCCGCGCGGTGTGGCCGCGCGGTCTTGGGCGTCTTATCACGGTACGCGCGGCTTCTCACGTCGGAGGTTCGAGTCCTCCCTCGTGCATGGGTGTGTGTGTTGTCCTTAGCGTAAGTTAGTTTAAGTTACGTTAAGTAGCATAGGGACCGATGACCTAAGCAATTTGGTCCGTCAAGATCTTATCAGAAACTTACTTTATTTCTTCTCTCACCCCGCTCTGTCAAACGCTAGATCTCCCTCGCAATCTTCAGTATATACCACGTTAACCATTTACTACGGAATCACCGGCGAAACTTGCACTATCTAGCTTTCGGCTTGGCCGAATAAGTCAGTACTCGCACCAAAAACAGATTCACCCCGCGCTATGAGTACTACTGTTCCACTGCGACTAATTCTACGCTAACTTTCCCCAACAATCATCTACGACTGATGTAATCCCATACGAGATCAAATAGCAACCATTTATCAAACAAATGTAGAGCGATACCACAAATTTTAACTACACTCCTGGAAATTGAAATAAGAACACCGTGAATTCATTGTCCCAGGAAGGGGAAACTTTATTGACACATTCCTGGGGTCAGATACATCACATGATCACACTGACAGAACGACAGGCACATAGACACAGGCAACAGAGCATGCACAATGTCGGCACTAGTACAGTGTATATCCACCTTTTGCAGCAATGCAGGCTGCTATTCTCCCATGGAGACGATCGTAGAGATGCTGGATGTAGTCCTGTGGAACGGCTTGCCATGCCATTTCCACCTGGCGCCTCAGTTGGACCAGCGTTCGTGCTGGACATGCAGACCGCGTGAGACGACGCTTCATCCAGTCCCAAACATGCTCAATGGGGGACAGATCCAGAGATCTTGCTGGCCATGGTAGTTGACTTACACCTTCTAGAGCACGTTGGGTGGCGCGGGATACATGCGGACGTGCATTGTCCTGTTGGAACAGCAAGTTCCCTTTCCGGTCTAGGAATGGTAGAACAATGGGTTCGATGACGGTTTGGATGTACCGTACACTAATCAGTGTCCCCTCGACGATCACCAGAGGTGTACGGCCAGTGTAGGAGACGCTTCCCACACCATGATGCCGGGTGTTGGCCCTGTGTGCCTCAGTCATATGCAGTCCTGATTGTGGCGCTCACCTGCACGGCGCCAAACAGGCATACGACCATCATTGGCACCAAGGCAGAAGCGACTCTCATCGCTGAAGACGACACGTCTCCATTCGTCCCTCCATTCACTCCTATCGCGACACCACCGGAGGCGGGCTGCACGATGTTGGGGCGTGAGCAGAAGACGGCCTGATGGTGTGCGGGACCGTAGCCCAGCTTCATGGAGACGGTTGCGAATGGTCCTCGCCGATACCCCAGGAGCAACAGTGTCCCTAATTTGCTGGGAAGTGGCGGTGCGGTCCCCTATGGCACTGCGTAGGATCCTAAGGTCTTGGCGAGCATCCGTGCGTCGCTGCGGTCCGGTCCCAGGTCGACGGGCACGTGCACCTTCCGCCGACCACTGGCGACAACATCGATGTACTGTGGAGACCTCACGCCCCACGTGTTGAGCAATTCGGCGGTACGTCCACCCGGGCTCCCGCATGCCCACTATACGCCCTCGCTCGAAGTCCGTCAACTAAACATACGGTTCACGTCCACGCTGTCGCGGCATGCTACCAGTGTTACAGACTGCGATGGAGCTCCGTATGCCACGGCAAACTGGCTAACACTGACGGCGGCGGTGCACAAATGCTGTGCAGCTAGCGCTATTCGACGGCCAACACCGCGGTTCCTGGTGTGTCCGCTGTGCCGTGCGTGTGATCATTGCTTGTACAGCCCTCTCGAGGTGTCCGGAGCAAGTATGGTGGGTCTGACACACCGGTGTCAATGTGTTCTTTTTTTCTATTTCCAGGAGTGTATATCTTGGCAAACGGTCGCAACGATGGCCACCTGTAAATAAGCGCCCACTAATAACCGGATCCTTTCGTGATATTATCTTTTGGTGATTGCATATTACAGGCTTTTTCAGTGTGGTGAAAATGATTTCACGGAAGGAAATAGAATTCAATTAGCAAAGTCAACTGAGCTATAATTATATTATAACTTCGTAACGATCCACCAGTGATGATGGGTCCTTATACCAAAATACTGAGACAATATCCCTGAACAAATAGTGAAATGTTGTTGTGGAGTTCAGTTTCACACTGTGTGGGTGAAAGAGTTGTACATGCACCATATGATCAAAAGTATCCGGACACCTGGCTGAAATGACTTACAAGTTCTTGGCACCCTCCATCGGTAATGCTGGAATTCAATATGGTGCTGGCCCACCCTTTGCCTTGATGACAGCTTCCAGTCTCGCAGCAATACGTTCAGACAGGTGCTGGAAGGGTTCTTGAGGAATAGCAGCCCATTATGCAGAGACTACTGCGCTGAGGAGAGATATCGATGTCGGTCGGTGAGGTCTGGCACGAAGTCAGCGTTCCAAAACGTCCCAAAGGTGTTCTATAGGATTAAGATCAGGACACTGTGCAGGCCAGTCCGTTACAGGGATGTTATGGTCGCGTAAGCACTCCGCCACAGGCCGTTGTTACGAACAGGTGCTCGATCGTATTGAAATATTCAGTCGCTGTCCCCGAATTGCTCTTCAACAGAAGAAGCTGCTTAAGACATCAATGTAGGCTTGTGCTGTGGTAGTGCCACGCAAAACAACAAGGGGTGTAAGCCCCCTCCATGAAAAACACGAGCCGGCCGCGGTGGTCTCGTGGTTCTAGGCGCGCAGTCCGGAACCGTGCGACTGCTACGGTCGCCGGTTCGAATCCTGCCTCGGGCATGGATGTGTGTGACGTCCTTAGGTTAGTTAGGTTTAAGTAGTTCTAAGTTCTAGGGAACTGATGACCACAGCAGTTGAGTCCCATAGTGCTCAGAGCCATTTGAACCATTTGACCCATTGTTCAATAGTCCAATGTTTATGCTCCTTACAACGAGGTAGGCGTCATTTGGCAAATGAAGGTTAAAGGTCAACATCGCCATCACGGCACAACACCACCTATCAGTGAAATGGCCCTCTGATTGTCGTTGTTGCTACAAATGAAGGTAATGGATCTGTGTGATGTGAGCAAACGTGCAGGATGTCCCACAGACGTACGCGCATCGTACCGTTAGATCAGTGAGTTTGAAAGATAGCGCATTACTGGTATGAGAGAATGTGATGCATCCATCCGAGGAACAAGTCATATTGAGGGACGAAGTGTTTCGACAGTGCAATGGGTGCGCACAGAATCGATCATGGAAGGCCGTACAACACGACGAGACGAGTCAGGTCGTACCACTCCAACCATCTCGAGAAGATCAACATCTCAGCGGGATGGCATTTCAGGGTAGATATGAGTCCTCCTCGGCTCTGTCTCAACAGTGTAACACGTCGTACACTATCAGCGATGACAGTCCGTCCCGTTTATTACGGCATGGGTTACGAGTGTGTTATCCACTTCTTCATCTACCTTCGGTGAAAGTGCAGAAACATACCAGACAACAATGGTGTAAGCAACGACGTTACTGGGGACAGGACTGCCATCAGGTATCGTTTTCGGACGAACTCAAATTTTGTTTGTTTGAAAATTATGGCTGCATTTTGGTTTCCCGCAGACAGGGGGAGCGGCATCACAGTGATTGCATTCGCGTAAAACATATGGTGCCAATTATAGGCCTCATGCCAACTAATCCACTAGAGCGAGTCCGTACACTATGTTTGTCCGTCCTCTACTAGAGTATAACTGTGCGTTATAGGGCCCTTGCAGGATAAGACTGGCGGAGGACATGTTAAAGTTGAAAGAAGGGCAGCTTGTTTTGTATTGTCACGAAGTAGGGGAGAGAGTGTCACGGGTTTCACACGCACGTCGGTGCGGCTGTAATTTAGACAAAGCGTTCCTAGTTGCGATGGAATCTTTTCGCGAAATTTCAGTCTCCAACTTCCCCCGAATGCGAAAATATTTTGTTGACACCAATCTATGTAGGGAGAAATGATCATCGAAATAAAATAAGTTAAATAGTTAAATCAGATGAGGCGCGCGTTATCGGGTTATGACATGAAAATGGATATAACACAGTCACTTAATTCAGAAGAGACGAAACGATATCACGAGTGATAACACATGTCGTATCTTACGTTAATTATTAAAATTAAATGGATGAATTAGATCTGTAGTTTCGAAAGCGTATGTGCAAGAAGTAGAAATCATAACAACTGATATTTGGCACTAAGATCCAAAGTGAGAGGAAACTTTGCTTGAACTTCTAGTAATCAACATCTTCTCAGTCATTAATAGTACGTGTATTGATAGATTTATCTGTGGTTAAGGACCTTCCGTCATTGTTAGAACCAGATACGAACAACGGCAGTGAACTCTGCTACTAAATGAGCAGACTTTTAATCATAAATTAATTGTATTGTGATAACGATTTAGCAGTACATAGTTTACAAAAGCATTGTTGGCATACTTGTTAGCGACTGATATAAGCAAAGTGTCATGTGCACAAACATGTACTCACTCACAAGAACTTATATTTACAATGTGAGTAGTTAATGAGCCGTATATACACCCGTCGTTCAAATTTACACTAAACTTGACTGAATGACTGAATCATTTATAATCTCTACACGTGTTTCATTTATATATTCTTAATTTGAACCCATTGAAAATTCTCTAGCAGTAAGGAAAAGCAACGGAACAGCCCCAATTTGAGTCCCAATATGTAGTAAATAGAGTTATTAAAACAGGGAAAGAATATTAAAAATTACATTATTGTAGTCCATAAATCATAAACACAAAACTGTCAGAAATGACTGTCTCCATAAGTGAGCATCCCACTAAACGACTCAATCGGCGATGCACGAAGCTATGACGTCTGCATGCCAGGACCATGTCCGTACAGTCCAGCGTAGTCTCATCCGGCCATTGATTGGTTGCCTAGCTGCTGCACCAGCTGTAGAAGAAACATTACATTGTCAGCGGTTCGCCTACAGTGTCTCTGACACGTCTCGTGTGCGCTTTTGACAAATATTCACTTTATCTGTGTCCTCACGTGAGTGACCTGTCGATTTTCGATGAACTTTCCCTACCCACATTCTTGGAGAGTCTTTCTTTGCAGACGTTTATGTGTTGAACAGTTAATATGTCACGACCACATAGCTATATTATCGCAGTATATGTCTTTGTCCAAACACTATTTGCGCATGTGGTAATGTATTTGACATTATAAAAGGAAATGAGTGGAGGTCATTGCTTTGTTATCGAAGGGGAAATTTTGTGTCGTGAATTTTATTATCTTTTCAGTAGTAACTTGAGCACTACGAACCTCTCTACCTACTGATACAAAACAAATCATCTTGTTCTTTATCAGAAAATGACGTAAACGCTCATAACTATCACAACAAGAGGCTCAAGGCTCATGGCAATAACACGGGCAATAAACTATGAGACCTGTTCAAATATGAACTGGTACGAAACAGGCATCTTTCTGTCGGCATGAAGTAGACCAGATCTGCATAACACCATCGCACCACATACCGTGTCAGTAACCATGCAACGAAGCAAATAAATGGAACGTAAGATTAAAAGAAAATGCCACTATAAATCCTGCAGAACTAGAAGACATACTTATTTCACAAACAGCTCCAGAATAAAGCAAAAGAAATCATTCAACCACCCAAGCCTACTAATTACCACAAACATAATTAAAAAGCCACATGAAACTGCATCTGGAAGACGAAAAGGAAAATTGATTTATGTTCATATTACTGGCGTTTTCCTTGTAATTCACTGAGTTTCTTGTCTCTTCTACTTTCATTTCTTTGTTCTTCTAGTCTCTGCTATCTCGCTACTTTTACTTTTCTTCCCCTTTTTGTCCAGCTTGCATAAAGTATTGCGAATAATTCTTCCCACATTGTTGTCTCATTCGGAGGTATGTCTGCCCTTCTCACATTAATATTGGTATTAGAATTTTCGTCATTCCTGTCAAATTTGTTATCTTCATCGTATTCAATTCTTTCGACACAGAGCTGTACGAAAATATTTTCAGATACATCCGTTTTTAATTATAATCCTAACGGAAACGATCAATTTGTAAGCCTCTTTCTACACAGTGAAATGTAAATTAATCCTTAAATTCACATACAAAATGCACATATACAAACACAAACACAAGATATTCACGTCAAATAATAGAACCTAAATTTTTACATTCACAAATAAATGATCCAGTACACCGTCACATGTTGCACAAAAAAATCACACAGAGGCAGTGTTAATGTTGATGTGATATTGTCTACTATATTAAAATGAATAGATGAAAAAGTGTTCATCACAAAAATGTTTTTCACTTAACGTGATGGCAAAGCGAAGAAATCAATCAGATGGCTATCTTGTTTGTACTACGTTCACGTACGGATCTCCTTCAAACTACTTCACGCCCCATAAGTTCGTTTTAGTATTTGGAAAAAATTTACTTTATCTCGAATGTTTGACTATTATAGTCGGTTGCTTTCCCCATACATCAATGACAGAACCCCATTAATTAATTATCATTTTTGAGAATGTAACTGATGTCATAACAAGAGAACTTTAATTATTTGTGCCGCTTTGTGTTATTAGCTACTGTAAGTTAAATGCAGATAAAACTGACAAAAGCAGTCACTAAACGGATGTCAAAGAATATTCGCAGTTCATAAGTCGTTAATAGGAATCTAAGCAGTAACAATTCTTATATAAAATGTCTGTACTCAACAGGAAGTATAATGAAAAAATTACGCCAGAAACAGCTCTATTCGCACAGTAGGGTACAGCACACGTGTCAATGTTTTACGAATACTGTAGCAGGGCAACACAGTGTACTAACTTGCTGGATCGCTTGCTTTCTGCAGTAGCTTACTTACACAGCGTGCTTGATCTGATACTAGGAAGAGCTCAGTGGCTGCCTGAAATGCTGGTGCTTACGTGGGATCCTAAGCGTTTACTCTCCGTATCCAGCATGCGTCTTGGTGATGGATGAGCTGAAATGGGACAGTGGGAAGTGTGGTTTGGGGGGGGGGGGGGTGTTGGTCTGAGGTTCTGACGACGGGATGCTGTATGTTCTGTGTGCAGCCGCAGACCGCGTCCGGTCAGCGTGAGGCCTTTGTTACCTGCTCCGACACGCACCTGTTGATCTGCCACCTGCTGTGCATCTGGTCAGCCATAACAGGTACACCAACATGATACGTCGGTGCACTTGCTTAGAATCTCTGTCTTAGCATCCATTTCATATGACGAAATAGACGAACGAGTAATAAATATCTTTCCATTTGTATTACTTTTTTCTCCCTAATAAGAGTAGTTATTTCTGCCTACTTACATGTCATAGACTGTCTCACCATTCTCATAGATGCAATGGGCTATTAGTTAATAGCCCTTAGAAAAATAAATGAAAAATAGCGTCAATATCCAAATAGTCAATAACTCAGCGCAATGTTTTAACATTGCAGTGATATCTGTTTGAACAGATTGTTATAAAAGCTAATCCAGATCTGTTTAACTTGTGGTTCGCTCAAGTATCATAGCACAGATTTTCTTCTGAGGAGCGATATTCAATTTTGCTTTATTGTCTAAATTCAGCGAGCCATAGCACTAAAAGGTATACAACAAAAATTAAGTACACCTTCCAAGAAATTTGTTGCGGTGCAGGTAACAACAATTTCGCAAGTTGAATTGCTCTTTATCTCATCATTATTCACATTACACAGAATTTCTTCAGTTTTATCTGAATTGCTGAGAAACATGTCATGTAAAAATTTAAAACAAGCTACGCCAACGTAGCGACACATTCGCTAGAAAAGCAAACAATGGTCGACTTCGAGGTTCATTTATAAAAATGAGACATAAGCCATTAATAAATCTAAACAAAATGAGAAGTAACTTATCGAACCATGTAGTATATTTAACAATGACCAAATGGAGCTAAGCAAGGAGAGAAGAATACTTTTTCACTAAATCATAACGAAAAGTGCGACTTTTATGTCAAACGCAATTGAAATACGGTGACGTGGGATGTGAGAACGTTGCCACAATGAATTACGAATGTACGTGACATGAATTTCTACAACTTTAGAACTATAAATTACCAGTAATTTCTCTCAGACTGTAAGAAAAACAAAACATATATATGCATATTGTAAATGCGAGTTCCTTGTTTCCTGGCAGAATTATTTGCTGCACATCATTGGCTTTACTATTACGAGCTGGGATGATTTACGCTTGCAGTTATTTGCTGTAGGTATTCCAATCTCCGTCTTTCCCTACAGTTTTTACCGTCTGCAGCTCCCTCTAGTACCATGGAAGTTATTCCATGATGTCTTAACAGACGTCTTCTCATCGTGTCCTTTCGTTTCGTCAGTGTTTTCCATATATTTCTTTCCCTCGTCGTTTCTGCGGAGAACCTCCACATTCCTTATCAGTCCACCTAATTTTCAATATTTTTCTGAGGTACCATATCCAAAATGCTTAGATTCTCTTCTGTTCCGGTTTTCCCACAGTCCATTTTGCACTACCACAAAATACTGTGCATGAGACGTACTTTCTCAGAAATTTCTTCATCAAACTAAGGCCTATGTTAGATACTAAAAAACTTCTCTTGGCAAGGAATGCCCATTTTGTCACTGTTGGTCTCTTTCTTCTGTCCTCCTTGATATTTATGACACTGGTTATTTTGCTGCCTAGGTAGCAGAGTTCCTTACTTCGTCTACTTCGTGAATCTCCATTTCTGATGTTAAGTTTCTCGCTGCCCCTATTCTGTTACTTCTTATTACTTTGATCTTTCTCTGATACACTCTCAACCCATTTTCTACACTCTTTTCCATTCAACAGATGCTGTAATTCTTCTCCACTTTCACTGATAATACGTGTGTCATCAGTGAATCTTATCATGGATATCCCTTGAGCTTGAATTTTAATCTCACTCTCGAAACTTACTTTCATTTCCGGCTTTGCTTCACAAATCTATAGATGGAGCAGCAGGACTGAAATACCGTATATCTGTTATAATGCGAGTACTTCGTTCTTTGTTGTCCTCTCTTATTGTTCCGTCCCGGGTCTTGAACATATTGTATATTTGTATATCAGTCATCTTTCCCTATAGCTTACCTCTATTTTTTGAGAATTTTGAACATGTTGCACCATTTGATACTGCCGAACAATTTTTACAGGTCGACATTTCCTTTGAATGTGCCTTGATTTTTCCTCCGCCTCGCTTCCGCTATCATCTGTAACGTCTTAACTGCCACCATGGCGCCATATTTCCTAAAGCCAAACTGACCGTCTTGTAACAGATCCTAGTTTTCTTTTTCATTCTTCTGTATATTATTCTTGACGACAACTTGGATACCTAATCTGTTACGATGATTCTGTGTTATTCATCGCACTTGTCGTCTCTTGCCGTTGTAGCGTACCGACCCTTAGGTACAATCTTGCGAATCAAGACTTAGTGTAATTGTTCGCGGTTTAAGCAGTTCGTCTTTCGAGACAGACTTCCCCCGCGGCATCGATACACTGGCAATGGGTTCACCTAGCTGAACCATTTTCCGTCAGTTTCCACCCTCTGTTGCCGTCGGTCGATTATGTCACAATGCCGATATAAGAAATGTAATCCTACAATCATGACGTAGCACTCACTCACCTGTGGCACAATCTCTACACATTGTTTAAATTGAACGGTATCCAGGTAAAAGTCTATGTCCACCGATCCAAATGATTTGACATCTTTACCCCAACTCTACACATACTGTAACGTGGTGAGTCCCATTGCTTGCCAGTATCCAGTATCTTGCTGTTGCCTGCTGGTTTGGCACACCGACCATATATACATACCTTGAAAAATGATCTATGATTGTATGTACTTACTCCCTGAGGGCTATGTAAGATCTCTGGTCGCAAAACGTAGTCCCTTTGGGAACTCCCTGCAGGCATTTTATTGAACGGACCTTAAACATCAGTCTCCAGAAAACCGAATGGTGCTAATACTTCAGGTAACCTCTGGAGCTGTACTCTTGTTCGACACCAATCCGCTCTTTGTACGCACTCTACGCAATTCCATGCATACTGGTTTATGTCGGTCTGTCTATTCCTCCACCAATATAGTTCTGATACTCTTCTGTTGGTATATTTCCAACGTCCATCATGAGCTTCCTATAGCATTCCATTCCTTAGCTTCGCTGGTGCCTCTACCCGCGGTCCCAAGTTGGTTTCTCTGCATAGCAACCCATCCTGCATACAAAACTGTGACTGCTTAAGGCACTGCTTGAATTTGTCATCCACTATCTGTGCAGTTTGCCATTCCTTGTTCTCATTACTGTCAATATGTAATACTGCTACTTTTCAAAGTAATCCATACGCATTTCCGTGTTTCTTCGCAGGTTTATACGTAGCTTCGAAATGAAACTCATTTTCGTCTTACTGCATATCGTGTCAATCACCTGGAAGGATCCTTCAGCTGTAACAAGGTTTAATATCTCTTTCTGAAGAATTTAGTTGCCTTGATGCGTAAGTTACAGGATGTTCTATGCCTTCTATCTATAGTGTTAGCACGCAGTCGAGCGGATGGTGTGATGCATCTGATAACATCCAGAAATACCAGTATCGGACTCAATGTAAAATCTTGTTTTTTCTCCTCAAAAGCATGGTGGCTCTCTTCCGACCACCCTTTTTTAACAGCTATGGCAACAGTCTTTCAAAGTCTGCAAATCCTTTTACGAACTGTTCGTGACTCCTAAGAACGATTGCAACCCCTTGACAGACGCTGACACGAAGAATTCAGGTACTGCTCTAATTAATCTTGAATCTGTCTTAACCCCGTCTTTACTTACGATATAACCCGGATGTAGTACCTCTTGCACCACAAAATTACACTTTTCTGTATTCAGTGTTAACTTTGCTGCTTTAACTGTAGCACTACCTCCCTTAATCGCTGCTTATGCTATTCCACAACATTCCCATAGGGAATTATGTCGTCGAGATACACTAAGCGTTGCCATGGTTTTAAAACACTGAGTACTCTGTCCAACAATCTCTGAAACGTTGCAGGTGTCTTCTTTAATCCGAATGGCATTCTTCTGAATTGGTAGTGTCCCTGGGATGCCGGAAATGCCGTTTTGTGTCTAGTCTGCGGTGCAGCTTTTATCTTTTTATAGCCACTCCTCAAATTCATTGTTGAAAAATATTTTCATTGTGCTTAATGGCCCAAGGTTTCTGTGATGTTTGGCAAAGAGTAGGCATCTATTACGGTTTTCATATTCAGATGTCTGTAATCAAAACAAAACCTATGTTTTCATGTTCCATCCATTTTTTTGGCACATAGACATTTCCTGCCACCCACGCACTGTTAGTTTCTTCAATCATTCCATCTTTCAGCTGTTGATCGATAAATTCCAATAACATTGGCGGCAATTACCTTGCTATTTTGTATGGTTTGCAGTAGACTAATGATATATTTCTCATTGGTATACAGGGCTGCGTAACATGTGTAACTGGTAATGGCCCTCTAGGGAAATATAAATCATTATATTCCAAAAGAAGTTTTTCCATCCGTCCCCTATTGCTTCTCTCTAGTGCTCCGCTTTTCCTCATAAAACAGTTTCCATGGCGTTCGACGATTGTTCGTGGCTGACACCCCTCATGAACCATTCTTCTTCATCTAGGATATCCATATTAGCGATTAACAACCACTTTGTTAATCCTACGTACTCTGTGCTAATATTATCTAAAGAACGGGTAACCTATTTTCAAACTTTATTTCTTGCAGGTGTACCATAGCTCTTTTAACTAAGCAATCCATGTGATCTAATACAGCATTCTTTCTATCGACATCACCACATACACAATTCCTATTGGCAATGTACACCGAACACTGACCCAAACTGATTTCCCAGTAGCCTTAGGTCCAGCCTATACCGAGTAACAAGAGCGGCCACTGCCGAAGCAGTGAACCGGCCAGCCATTGGAGGGAGGTCACAGCCAACTCTTCTGTATTGTCAGCAGCGCTGCCACACTGTCGCCATGGTCGTAGATGATGTACTAGAGCTGAGGACCAGAATAATGACGTTAGTTAAACAAATACAATATAATCCTGACGCTTCATATCACTCTCCGTGGGTGACAATCAATGCGCAACAAAACGACTGTTCACGTTGGCATGTACGCTGCATAAGACTGCCGATATACCGTTAGACTTGCGGGAAAATATTATCCCGCGCGACTGCTACAGTCGCAGGTTCGAATCTTGCCTCGGGCATTGATGTGTATGGTGTCCGTAGGCTAGTTAGGTTTAAGTAGTTCTAAGTTCTAGGGGACTGATGACCTCAAATGTTAAGTCCCATAGTGCTCAGAGCCATTTGAACGATTTTTGAAAATATTTTCCACGCAATTCTGAACACAGGGTTGGATGCAACACTGTGTTCGGATTTGTGTGGATGGTATATCGACAGTCTCATGCATCCTACATGCCAACTTGAATAGTCGTTTTGTTGCCACTCCTTAAATGGTTTTGCAAATTCTAATTGAATGTTACCTATCCCTTTGGCTTTATTCGATCTCAAGTCATCCAAAACTCGTTTAAATGCTGATTCTAATACTGGATCCCGTGTCTCTTCCCTGTCGACTGTTGTTTTTTCTTTTCTCGCATCATCAGACAAGACTTCCCTTAGTGGGACCTTCAACGTCCTTTCTCCATTATCCGCTCTGCATTTAAGAGTGTAACTGCCATTGACTCTTAACGTTATCACCTATGCTTTTACTTCACTGATGTCTGTCTTGCCTTTTCCGTGTGTTGAGTCTGTGTTTTCAACAATCATTTCCTATTTCGTTTTCCTAAATGACTTGTATATCTGTATTCCTGAAATTCTCTGCACAATTATGTCTTTCCTTCTTTCATTAATCAACTAAAGTATTTGTTCTGCTGTCCACGGCTTCTTAATAGTTACTTTCCTTTTACCTATATTTTCCTCTTCGACTTCTTTGACTGCCCTTTTTAGATATGTCCACTCCTCTTCAACTGTACCGATTACTCAGCTGTTCATTATCACACTATCTATACTCTTAAACTTCAGTCTACTCTTCATCATTACTAAATTGTTATCTGTGTCTGTATCTGCTCCTGCATATGCCTTACAATCCAGTATCTATTTTCCGAATCTCTGCCTGACGGTGTTGTAATCCAACTGGAATTTTCCTCTGATCCATCCTTTACCAGATATAGTTCCCCCTCTTGTGATTCTTGGACAGAGTACTCCACACTCCGATATTTGTTGCTGAGATCAATATTTCTTATGCATACACGCTATTTGCCTGTATTGCAGTGGTTGCCGTTGCCTTCTGCATCCTCATGCCGTTGATTATTGCTGATTCTTCCCCATTTTAGGGACCATTTCCCACCCCAAGAGCAAAAGAGTGCTCTGAAGGGCAGTTCGCTCCTCCGCTCTCTTTGACCACACTGTTGGCAGAATGAGGATGACTTCTCCTGCGGGAAATCTCCGGCCACCATTGCTCGTGAATTTTATTCAAATTTTAAGCAATGAGGAATAAGAAAATTTTGTTCACTTGTTGATGACGCTACGCTAGACAGCGGGTGCAAGGGTGAACTGGGATTTAATTTATAGAATTAATTTGTTTATATATACTCATGTACTAAATTTAATAGGTCAGCCAGAGTTCGTCGACTGTGACTTCGAACTTACGACATAAAATAAGTTCAAGCGTTTAGAGAAAAAATTACAAACGTCCTAGTTTCGGAACGACATTACTATAGTGTTTGGATGTTTTCTTTCTTCTACCTTGAAGATGATGACTTGCGTTTAGAAACGCTGATTACACGTGAGATGTGGGGTGTAAAAATATCTACATCTTCTAAGTACGATCATAGCTGATTATTAACAATCTTCACATTTACATCCGTATTCCCTAAACCAGCTCACAACTTATAGAGAATTTGGAGGAATGGATTTGTTGTTGTAGTATCATTCCCCTCCCCTACTTCTAAATATAACGTGTATCGCATTACCATTAAATTGGTAATTTCTTTGTGTGCATCGTCATTTTCTGCTGCAGTTCTTATAGATACCAACAAATATTTGTTTTTCTATATTAAGCTGTATTCAAGTAAAGTGTTTTTAAAGCACCTTTTGTAATCGTTCTGGAAAAATGATACGCATATTGCCATTACGTTATGAGAGTGTACATTTATAGTATTGGCGTCGAATTTACTTACCTGATTTTTCTTTTTCTTTACATATTCTAACATGTGTTGTGTTTTACTTCGTTGTTAGGGAAGGATGAGGTGAAACAAAAACTTGTTACACCTTTTGCAATTTTTCATCATTTCTTAACATGCTTTTTCTTAGATTGGACTTGTGTTTTGTCTACTTTACCTCACCTTTGCTAACTCTGCCAGCCTCTTAATGCATTTTTTTCTCACAGTAATTTGTATGTATGTGTGTTGCGTGGTGGGGGAGGGGGTTAGGGGGAAGGAAGATGTTGTTAGATATGAGTGAGTGTAAATTAGAGAAGATGTGAGTATTTGGGCTGGTTTTTCAATGGTTCAATGAGCATTGTTGCCAAATATTCCTGTGGTCAGGGTCTCTCCCTCCACTCCCCATTTCTGTCTTCCTTTCCCCCTCCCCTTCACCCCGTATCAGCTGGGTGAGGTACAAATGACGGAAACACGAAGGGATGGTAACCTGTTGGCTGGGAGAGCTGGTGCCGCCTGTACGGTTGACAGTTACTTTAATGGCTGTAATTTATGATCTGTCTTATCTTAATTACTGTAATTTATGAGCAAAAGTGCTCTCCAGATGGCTGTATGTGTATTTATTACTACAACCAATGACCAAAAATGGCTGCCTGTGTTTTTGGCTTTATCTTAATTAGTATAGTTAGTTTATGACCCAACAAATGGTCACCTAAGATAGTTTTTCCAGTATGCTGCAAAAAATAATTGTGTCACTCTCGTCACCTATCCCTATCCCTCTTCCATGCATTCTACCCATAGCCATAAGATCACATTTATGCTATGTACGTTGGTTAATCAACATGAATAGTCACCCACAGCAGAAATCAGTCACTGCCTCCAGGTAGGAAAAAACTGCCTCTGGCAATCAAATCATTTTGTTTATTTCTTTCCAATAGTCTTTGTACGTTACTGACAGTATAGTTAGCCTTCTGCTGCCTAGCAGTGTGTCAGCAGTGCGGAAGTAGCAGCAAGTGGCTTATTTAGCGTTCATATAAGTGCAGTAGTCAGGTTGAAAATTTGTTTGACTGATCTTAGCGCACTTGTTTAATTATATCCGTCAATCATTGTGTAGTTTCGTAATTAGCAGAGGCAGATTTGCATTTTAATACCTGTGACGTGTTAAGTCGCTTACTCGTCTGTTATTTGTTTACTTCTTTCAAACAGTCTTTGTACGTTACTGACAGTACAGTTAGCCTTCTGCCGCCGAGCAGTATTTCAGCGGTGCGCAAGTAGCAGCATTACTGCATTTACTAAGCAGTCTTGTATTTTAATAACCGGTTAAATTATGTGTCGAATTGTTTGTACTCTCTGTAGATTAGTTCAGATATTCTTTGCACAACAGTATTTAGCATGGATAGGGACTGCGACTGCTGTGTTCGGATGCGGGCTGAGTTGGCATCCCTCCGCTCCCAGCTTCAGGCTGTGTTGGCTTCGGTCGCACAGCTTGAGGCTGTTGCCAATGGACATCACTGTGGGGGTCCGGATGGGGGTTTGTCGGGGACGGCCCATGCATCCCCCGCCGGACTACGACTATAGCTGCCCGGAATACGGCCTACATTGAGGCTGACCCCTCACAGAGTGGGAGGTCGTTTCGAAGTGTGGCAGGGCCATAGAAATTCTGGAGAACTGTACGGAAGGCCTCTCCAGTTTCTCTGACGAACCGGTTTCTGGCTCTGTCTCCAGCTGATACTGATCTTCAGTCGGATTTGGCTGCTTGTCCTGTTCCACAGGTTGCCCCTCAGTCTGTAAGATGCAGGCAGTCGAAGAGGGTTGGCTTACTGCTAGTTGGGAGCTCCAACGTCAGGCGCATAATGTAGCCCCTTAGGGATATGGCTGCTAGGGAGGCGACGAAAACCAATGTGCACTCTGTGTGCATACTGGGGGGGTCCTTCCGGAAGCCATTAAGGGTTCAGGGTGCATCCATCTGCAGGTGGTCGCTCATGTCGGCACCAATGATGCGTGTCGCTATGGATCCGAGGATATCCTCTATGGCTTCCGGCGGCTATCTGATTTGCGGGAAGAAAGCAGAGCTCACCATCTGATTCATCGTCGACTGTGGCCCTTTGGTACAGAGCCGAGAGGAGGGTCTGAATCAGAGGCTGAGACGGTTCTGCGACCGTGTGGGCTGCAGATTCCTCGACTTGCGCCATAGGGTGGTGGAGTTTCGACTTTCGTTGGGTAGGTCAGGAGTCCACTACACACAGCCGGCGGCTACACAATTGGCAGGGCTTGTGTTTCGTGGACTGGGCGGTTTTTTAGGTTACATGGCCTCGGGAAAGTGTAGAAAGGGCAACAGCCTCAAAGGGTGTGGGTAAAAGTCAGGACATGCGGTGACCAAGCAGCAATCGGCAATGTAACTGTAAACTGTCGAAGCTGCGTTGGTAAAGTACTGGAACGTCAAGGGCTGATAGAAAGCACCCAAGCTGAAATCGTTATAGGTACTGAAAGCTGGCTGAAGCCAGAGATAAATTCTGCCGAAATTTTTACAAAGGCACAGACGGTGTTTATAAGGAAAGATTGCATGCAACCGGTGGTGGAGCGTTTGTCGCTGTTAGTAGTAGTTTATCCTGTAGTGAAATAGAAGTGGGTAGTTCCTGTGAATTATTATGGGTGGAGGTTATACTCAACAACCGAGCAAAGTTAATAATTGACTCCTTTTACCGACCTCCCGACTCAACAGCATTAGTGGCAGAACAACTGACAGAAAATCTGGAATACATTTCACATAAATTTCCTCAGCATGTTATAGTCTTAGGTGGCGATTTCAATTTACCAGATATGGACTGGGATACTCAGATGTTTAGGATGGGTGGTAGGGACAGAGCATCGAGTTACATTATACTGAGTGCATTATCCGAAAATTACCTCGAGCAATTAAATGGAGAACCGACTCGTGGAGATTGACCTATTGATAACTAACAGATCCGAACTTTACGACTCTGTAAGTGCAGAACAGAGAATCAGTGATCAAATGATCGTTGCAGCATCCTTGAATAGGGAAATAAATAGGAAAAAAAGGGAGGAAGGGTTATCTGTTTAGCAGGAGTAATAGGAGGCAGATTTCAGACTAACCTAACAGATCAAAACTAAAATTTCTGTTCCGATACTGACAATGTTGAGTATTTATGGAAAACGATCACGGCAATCGAAAAATGCGTTTTAGACAGGTACGTGCCTAGTAAAACTGTGGGGGATGGGAAAAACCCACCATGGTTCAACAAGTTTAGGAAACTACTGCGAAAGCAAAGAGAGGTTCATTGCAAGTTTAAACGCAGCAAAGACCTCTCAGACAAACAGGAGCTACACGATGTTGAAGTTAATGTAAGGAGGGCTATGCGTGAAGCTTCAGTGAATTCGAAAGTAAAATTCTCTGTACCGACTTGACACAAAATCCTAGGAAGTTCTGGTCTTACGTTAAATCATTAAGTGGATCGAAACAGCATATCCAGACGCTCTGGGATGATAATGGCATTAAAACAGAGGATGACACGCGTAAAGCTGAAATACTAAACTGCTTTTTCCAAAGCTCTTTCACACAAGAAGACCGCACTGCAGTTCCTTCGCTAATTCCTTACATCGAAATAAGTGTCCTAGGAATAGAAAAGCAACTGAAATCACTAAACAGAGAAAAGTCCACTGGACCTGACGGGATACCAGTTCAATTCTACACAGAGTATGCAAAAGAACTTGCCCCCTTTCTAACAGCCGTGTACCGCAAGTCTCTAGAGGAACGGAAGGTTCCAAATGATTGGAAGAGAACTTAGGTAGTTCCAGTTTTAAGAAGGGTCGTGGAGCAGATGCGCAAAACTATAGACCTATATCTCTGCCGTCGATCTGTTGTAGAATTTTAGAACATGTTTTTTGCTCGCGTATCATGTCATTTCTGAAAACCTAGAATCTTCTCTGTAGGATTCAACATGGATTCCGTAAACAGCAATCGTTTGAGACCCAACTCGTTTTATTTGCTCATGAGACCCAGAAAACATTAGATACAAGCTCCCAGGTAGATGCCAATTTCCTTGACTTCCGGAAGGCATTCGAAACAGTTCCGCACTGTCGCCTGATAAACAAAGTAAGAGCCTGCGGAATATCAGACGAGCTGTGTGGCTGGATTGATAAGTTTTTAGCAAACAGAACACGGCATGTTGTTCTCAATGGAGAGACGTCTACAGACGATAAAGTAACCTCTGCCGTGCCACAGGGCAGTGTTATGGGACCATTGCTTTTCACAATATATACACTCCGGGAAATTGAAATAAGAACACCGTGAATTCATTGTCCCAGGAAGGGGAAACTTTATTGACACATTCCTGGGGTCAGATACATCACATGATCACACTGACAAAACCACAGGCACATAGACACAGGCAACAGAGCATGCACAATGTCGGCACTAGTACAGTGTATATCCACCTTTCGCAGCAATGCAGGCTGCTATTCTCCCATGGAGACGATCGTAGAGATGCTGGATGTAGTAGTGTAGAACGGCTTGCCATGCCATTTCCACCTGGCGCCTCAGTTGGACCAGCGTTCGTGCTGGACGTACAGACCGTGTGAGACGGCGCTTCATCCAGTCTCAAACATGCTCAATGGGGGACAGATCCGGAGATCTTGCTGGCCAGGGTAGTTGACTTACACCTTCTAGAGCACGTTGGGTGGCACAGGATACATGTGGACGTGCATTGTCCTGTTGGAACAGCAAGTTCCCTTGCCGGTCTAGGAATGGTAGAACGATGGGTTCGATGACGGTTTGGATGTACAGTGCACTATTCAGTGTCCCCTCGACGATCACCAGAGCTGTACGGCCAGTGTAGGAGATCGCTCCCTACACCATGATGCCCGGTGTTGGACCTGTGTGCCTCGGTCGTATGCAGTCCTGATTGTGGCGCTCACCTGCATGGCGCCAAACACGCATACGACCATCATTGGCACCAAGGCAGAAGCGACCCTCATCGCTGAAGACATCTCCATTCGTCCCTCCATTCACGCCTGTGGCGACACCACTAGAGGTGGGCTGCACGATGTTGGGGCGTGAGCGGAAGACGGCCTAACGGTGTGCGGGACCGTACCCCAGCTTCATGGAGACGGTTGCGAATGGTCCTCGCCGATATCCCAGGAGCAACAGTGTCCCTAATTTGCTGGGAAGTGGCGGTGCGGTCCTCTACGGCACTGCGTATTATCCTACGGTCTTGGCGAGCATCCGTGCGTCGCTGCGGTCCGGTCCCAGGTCGACGGGCACGTGCACCTTCCGCCGACCATTGGCGACAACATCGATGTACTGTGGAGACCTCACGCCCCACGTGTTGAGCAATTCGGCGGTACCTCCACCCGGCCTCCCGCATGCCCACTATACGCCCTCGCTCAAAGTCCGTCAACTGCACATACGGTTCACGTCCACGCTGTCGCGGCATGCCACCAGTGTTAAAGACTGCGATGGAGCTCCGTATGCCACGACAAAACAGGCTGACACTGACGGCTGCGGCGCACAAATGCTGCGCAGCTAGCGCCATTCGACGGCCAACACTGCGGTTCCTGGTGTGTCCGCTGTGCCGTGCGTGTGATCATTGCTTGTACAGCCCTGTCGCAGTGTCCGGAGCAAGTATGGTGGGTCTGACACACCGGTGTCAATGTGTACTTTTTTCCATTTCGAGGAGTGTATAAATGACCTAGTAGATAGTGTCGGAAGTTCCACGCAGCTTTTTGCGTATGGTGTTGTTATTGTGGTCCTCAGTCCTGAGACTGGTTTGATGCAGCTCTCCATGCTACTCTATCCTGTGCAAGCTTCTTCATCTCACAGTACCTACTATCTCTTGGTCTCCCTCTACGATTTTTACCCTACACGCTGCCCTCCAATATTAAATTGGTGATCCCTTGATGCCTCAGAACATGTCCTACCAACCGACCCCTTCTTCTTGTCAAGTTGAGCCACAAACTCCTCTTCTTCCCAATCCTATTCAATACTTCCTCATTAGTTATGTGATCTACCCATCTAATCTTCAGCATTCTTCTGTAGCACCACATTTCGAAAGCTTCTATTCTCTTTTTGTCTAAACTATTTATCGTCCACGTTTCACTTCCATACATTGTTACACTCTATACAAATACTTTCACAAACGACTTCCTGACACTTAAATCTATACTCGATGTTAACAAATTTTTCTTCTTCAGAGACGCTTTCCTTGTCATCGCCAGTCTACATTTTATATCCTCTCTACTTAGACCATCATCAGTTATTTTACTCCCCAAATAGCAAAACATTTACTACTTTACGTGTCTCATTTCCTAACCTAATTCCCTCAGCATCACCCGATTTAATTCGACTACATTCCATTATCCTCGTTTTGCTTTTGTTAATGTTCATCTTATATACTCCTCTCAAGACACTGTCCATTCCGTTCAACTGCTCTTCCAAGTCCCTTGCTGTCTCTGACAGAACGACAATGTCATCGGCAGACCTCAAAGTTTTTATTTCTTCTCCATGGATTTTAATACCTACTCCGAATTTTTCTTTTGTTTCCTTTACTGCTTGCTCAATATACTGATTGAGTAACCATGGGGAGATGCTACAGCCCTGTCTTACTCCCTTCCCAACCACTGCTTCCCTTTCATGTCCCTCGACTCTTATAACTGCCATCTAGTTTCTGTATAAATTGTAAATAGCCTTTCGCTCCCTGTATTTTATCCCTGTCACCTTTAGAATTTGAAAGTGAGTATTCCAGTCAACATTGTCAAAAGCTTTCTACACATGCTAGAAACGTAGGTTTGCCTTTCCTTACTCTTTCTTCTAAGATAAGTCGTAAGGTCAGTATTGCCTCACATGTTGAAGTATTTCTGCGGAATCCACACTGATCTTCCCCGAGGTCGGCTTCTACTAGTTTTTCCATTCGTCTGTAAAGAATTCGTGTTAGTATTTTGCAGCTATGGCTTATTAAACTGATTGTTCGGTAATTTTCACATCTGTCAACACCTGCTTTCTTTGGGATTGGAATTATTATATTCTTTTTAAAGTTTGAGGGTATTTCGTCTGTCTCATACATCTTGCTCACCAGATGGTAGAGATTTGTCAGGACTGGCTCTCCCAAGGCTGTCAATAGTTCTAATGGAATGTTGTCTACACCCGGAGCCTTGTTGCGACTTAGGTCTTTCAGTACGCAGTATCGTGTCTCCCATTTCATCTTCATCTACATCCTCTTCCATTTCCATAATATTGTCCTCAAGTACATCGCCCTTGTATAGACCCTCTATATACTCCTTCCACCTTTCTGATATCCCTTCTTTGATTAGAACTCGGTTTCCATCTGAGCTCTCGATGTTCATACAAGTGGTTCTCTTATCTCCCAAAGTCTCTTTAATTTTCTTGTAGGCAGTTTCTATCTTACCCCTAGTGAGATAAGCCTCCACATCCTTACATTTGTCTTCTAGCCATCCCTGCTTAGCCATTTTGCACTTCCTGTCGATATCATTTTTGAGACGTTTGTATTCCTTTTTGCCTGCTTCATTTATTGCATTTTTATATTTTCTCCTTTCATCAATTAAATTCAATATTTCTTCTGTTACCCAAGGATTTCTACTAGCCCTCGTCTTTTTACCTACTTGGTCATCTGCTGCCTTCACTACTTCATCCCTCAAAGCTACCCATTCTTCTTCTACTGTGTTTATTTCCCCCATTCCTAACAATTATTCCCTAATGCTCTCCCTGTAACTCTGTACAACCTCTGGTTCTTTCAGTTTATCCAGGTCCCATATCTGTAAATTCCTACCTTTTTGCAGTTTCTTCAGTTTTAATCTACAGGTCATAACCAATAGATTGTGGTCATAGTCCAATTCTGCCCCTGGAAATGTCTTACAATTTAAAACCTGGTTCCTAAATCTCTGTCTTACCATTATATAATCTATCTGACAACTCTTAGTATCTCCAGGGTTCTTCCATGTATACAGGGTTCTTCCATGTATACAACCTTCTTTCATGATTCTTAAACCAAGTGTTAGCTATGACTAAGTTGTGCTCTATGCAAAATTCTACCAGATGGCTTCCTCTTTCATTTCTTAGCCCCAATTCATATCCACCTATTACGTTTCCTTCTCTCCCTTTTCCTACACTCGAATTCCAGTCACCTATGACTATTAAATTTTCACCTCCCTTCTCTATCTGAATAATTTCTTTTATTTCATCATAAATTTCTTCAATTTCTTCGTCATCTGCAGAGCTAGTTGGCTTGTAAACTTGTACTACTGTAGCAGGTGTGGGCTTCGTATGTATCTTGGCCACAATAATGCATTCACTATACTGTTTGTAGTAGCTTACCCGCATTCATATTTTCCTATTCATTATTAAACCTACTCCTGCATTACCCCTATTTGATTTTGTGTTTATAACCCTGTAGTCATCTGACAATAGGTCTTGTCCCTCCTGCCAACAAAGTTCACTAATTCCCATTATATCTAACTTTAACCTGTCCATTTCCCTTTTTAAATTTTCTAACCTACCTGCCCGATTAAGGGATCTGACATTCAACGCTCCGATCCGTAGAACGCCAGTTTTCTTTCTCCTGATAAAGACATCCTCTTGAGTAGTCCCTTTCCCGGGGAGATCCAAATGGGGGAGTATTTTACCTCAGGAATATTTTACCCAAGAGGACGCCATCAGCATTTAATCATACAGTAAAGCTGCATGCCCTCGGGAAACATTACGGCCATAGTTTCCCCTTGACTTCACCTGTTTGCAGTACCAGCACAGCAAGGCCGTTTTGGTTATTGTTACAAGGCCAGATCAGTCAATCATCCAGACTGTTGGCCTTGCAACTACTGAAAAGGCTGCTGCTCCTCTTCAGGAACCACACGTTTGTCTTGCCTCTCAACAGATATCCCTCCGTTGTGGTTGTACCTACGGTACGGCTATCTGTATCCCTGAGGCACGCAAGCCTCCCCACCAACGGCAAGGTCCACGGTTCATGGGAGGGGGGGATGTTGCTGTAGTATACAGAGAAGTTGCAGCATTAGAAAATTGCAGCGAAATGCAGGAAGATCTGCAGCGGATATGCACTTGGTGCCGGGAGTGGCAACTGACCCTTAACATAGACAAAAGCAATGTATTGCGAATACACAGAAAGAAGGATCATTTATTGTGTGATTATATTATAGCGGAACAAATGCTGGTAGCAGTTACTTCTGTAAAATATCTGGGAGTGTGCGTACGGAAAGATTTGAAATGGAATGATCATATAAAATTAGTTTTTGGTAAGGCGGGTGCCAGGCTGAGATTCATTGGGAAAGTCCTTAGAAAATGTAGTCCATCAAAATGGAGGTGGCTTACAAAACACTCGTTAGACCTATACCTGAGTATTGCTTATCAGTGTTGGATCCGTACCAGGTCGGGTTGACAGAGGAGATAGAGAAGATCCAAAGAGGAGCGGCTCGTTTCGTCGCACGGTTATTTGGAAAGCGTGATAACGTCACGGAAATTTTTAGCAAACTCAAAAGGCAGACTCCGCAAAAGAGGCAGTCTGCATCGCGGTGTTGCTTGCTGTCCAGGTTTCGAGAGGGTGCGTTCCTGGATAAGGTATCGCATATATTGCTTCTCCCTACATATACCTCCCGAGGAGAACACTAATGTAAATTTAGAGAGATTAGAGCGCGCACGGAGGCTTTGCGGCAGTCGTTCTTCCCGCGAATCTTACGCGACTGGAACAGGAAACGGAGGTAATGACAGTAGCACGTAAAGTGCCCTCTGCCACACACCGTTGGGTGGCTTGCGGAGTATAAATGTACATGTAGGTATTAATATTAGTAATCATTTCCTCTCATCATTGTTCAATGTCTGTTTATTTTCATTTTATTTATGATTATTTCTTTCTCAGTGCAACCGATCGCTTATGCCATTGAGCAGGACATGTAGCAAATGTTGCCTGTCTCTGCACCACCAAAGCTACACATAAATGAAATACCTGACATATGCATGAAGCACACGCATATGTTCAAGTGTTCAGCATCTGTACTATTACAGCACACACTGACAGTGTATGGGATACACCAGGGCAGCAGCAGCACATACAACTGTTCCTGAACTTTCAGTTTCCACTACCACAGTTGTCAGCACAACTCATCAGGCTCCTACCTTGGTAAAGTTCACTCACATAACTGCTGTGGTTCTTTGTGTTTGGTTTTAGGCATAGTATCAGAACATGATTTCAGGTTGAACGTATTGGTTGAAACTCCTCACTTTACTGGCACGAAAGTAGTGCTTTTGGGCTATGAATTGAACGAATATGGCAGAATTTAGCAAAAATAAGTAAAATATTCAAATCCTGTAGTGCTACTAGATTGTCATACAGTGTGTGCTGGAGTGTACCAAAGAACAGTTAAAATATACAGCAACGAGAATACCATGCAAATCACACCTTCATGAATCTACTGCAGAAATACGAGGTGTGCTAGCTCAGCCAATCAGTGCTCAGTATATGAGTGTTTGCGTTGTTGCAGAAGTGTTGGTATGGATTTTTCAGTAATGCAATCTTGCACTTACTAAGCTTACCGATAAGAGCACTTCTGAGCAAGCCTTTCCTAATAATTTTGTGTGTTTGTTGTGCTTTAGTACATAGTAAGTAACATCTTTCAGAATCATCACTACCTGACATTGCTGCAGAATTACATGCATTTGTATACTTATCTGTATACCCTACAACTCAACTTAGATTGAAAAAACCTGAGATTAAATTATGTTTGTCTATATAAACTGTGTGTAATTTCACCAAGGGACGCAAATTACGTTATAATTATATAACAACATGTTCAGTAAATCATCTACATAAGTGGACCATCTAAGACAGATAAAGATGAGAACTCACTGTACCTCAGGCAGTGAGACTGTAACACTAAAAAATAGTGTACCCCGTTGTTATCATACCTCAACTGGGTAAGCTGTAATGACTGTGGATTTTAAGAAATAAAAAACGCGTATACCTCATTTTAGAAAATGTTATATTATTTCTTCCCTTTTATAACCTCCACAGAGCAGTTTAATCAGAGGAGGCACAGGAATGTGACATATCCAACTGCAAAGGCTTCTCATGATAACGAAAGTTGGAAATACATGCATAACTCTCAAACACTTGAGGTAACTTGGGAAATCTGTATGAAATATTACAAAGAAAAAAACAGCATTAGCTGTTTAGCAAACAAATCATAGTAAACTGCAATAAAATTAGACGCTCTTAGACAAATTTCGTTTCGAGAAATAGCTTGGATTTATGTTGAACCCATTCGATATATTAACACTTTCTTCTCATCAAATCCATAGTTTTAAATTTACGTCATCATAACGTATTCAGGAATAATTTATTCCAGAATATTTAGGACAGCTGAGTTTCCTTCAAAACACCAATGTCTTGCTCTCAACGTTCTCCTCTAGGAGTTGTTTAATTGAGTAATTCACTGGTTACTATAAATTAAATTAACATCTAATATTATGGCTTTCCATTTACCTCATTGAATGTTGAGTGTCATAACGTTACTCATTTTTCCAAACCATATCTGCATTAACAGGCTCAGTGATAATGATGAACTGGAAACAGAAGTTAATTTGTGTTTGTTTTATACCTGAGAGCAGCAACGGCATTAATTTTTGTTAAGTTGCAAACACAGCTTCAAATGTTGTATGTTAATAGTACCTGAAAAAGTGTCCCCAGTTACATAAGATCCATTGAAATATGAATATGGAATATGTCGATATGGGCAATGTATCTCCCCTCCTCAGCACACTATCAAGTAAGTATTAGTGTTTGCAATGGTTGTAGAATGTAGTCATTTACACACACAGTATATATATATATATATAGTTTAAAACATCAGTGAAATTAAACACATTACCTTAGTTATGATGTCAGGTCATGCATTCCACGCAGTGACAGTTTTCGAAAATCCTCGATATAGTGGTGCCATAGTCATATTATCCTGAATCCTGAATGAGTGGCTTTGCCTATATATGAGTGCTCACTATCCCTCAATGATACTAAGTCATCTTACAATGTCTCTAGTGGTCTATGCCTAAACTTATTAATGAATGTCAGGATCAAACATTTAAAAATTGATTTTCTGCCACTTATAAAATCTAGCATGATCTAGACTAACGACTAAGCTCCCAGCGATATGTGTAGCGATTCTACAAGAAAATATTTACATACCTGAATGAGTTAGTGCTCAAAACTCTGCATTCGTTGTAGGGAATCATTTCTCAACTCTATGACATGTACTGTGCATCAGTACATGGAAGTATGTGTGAACTGGCTATGCCTGAAGATGATACTGAATTATGTTCTTATTAAGGATTTAGATACATCCAATAATATTTTTCAGCTTATAAATAAAAACGTTAATTTTCCTCTATATAATCCGCTCAATGCTTAAGTAAAATTTAGTCATCAACGTGGTTGAGTGGACAAAACACTACCATCACAAGGACTTCATAGTAACTGACTGGTTCAGCATTGATACTGAAATCCACGAGAAGAAAAAGAAGAAGGGGAAGAATGGATCACGCCTTTGTGATAATATCGGTATTAATTGTTGGTCCATTAGATTGCAGCAAGACAAATAGCATTTTGTCATTGCTAACACAGTCTGACAGGATTTGCTTCAAGCATGTGCACGCATTTTCAAAAATATTACTTCAGCCCAAATACCAGCTTTACAGAAAATATTGTCTGGCAATGGTGGTATAGCATACAGGATATTCAGTGAAAGCTGTAATATATCACCACTGTTTTAATCTGACGATAGAAAATCATGATCAAATGCGCAAATATTTTGTTTTGGTCGTCATAGAGGGTTTATTGTGTCTTATATGAGCCAAACACGTTCTAGGATTCAAAACCTGTTGTAAGGAATAACACAAACATTATACCTTTTAAACAACTCAATATGAAATTAAAACACATTTATCAAGCACTTGTAGGATCTCATACAATACTCAATGAAATTTTAACAATATGCAATGGTTGTTGGGAACACATCCAGTATGGTTTTCTAATAATTGAGAAAGAAATTTGAAGAATGGGCAGTATGGACAAAAATTCCAGGAATTTCTGTTCAAATGAGGGTGTACCAATACATAGCTGTGTCAATATACTGCATACCATTGACAAATTTGCGCAGATGTCATGCTTTCATTCTGAGTGATGCACAGGACAAACATTTGTTCGTAAGTTGGTGGAACTATTGGAGATTTCAAAGAATATTTTAGGTATTCTTCAAAAATGCAAATGGTCAATAAACATTTGAAATCTCAGTCTATGAGAATTTCAGTTTTGTATTATAATACCAAAACTCTCAACGAAAATCTTAAACGTCATAATATGGAAATTAAAATTCATTCTAAGTAGAGTACGTTCATTGTGGAAAGGTTTAAGGCTATCAATGTTTGGAAGACAGCAATAGTAGATCCAATATGGCTCACATGAATATGGCAACTTCAAAGATCTGTGAAATTGAAAAACTACTAGAAAATACCAAGAAAAGGCTTCCACACAGCTAGTCTGAGAGTACATAAGTTATATAATATCTCTAAGTCCGTTTAATAAGCAAAAACACGTCGATAAAGTGCAAAGTTATAGAGGCATGAAAGGCTATTTGGCGGAAATAACGATTACAAAAATTGGTATAGTTGGAATTAGATCATTTTTTATCAGGAACATGTAATCCTGCCACTAAAAGTCATAAATAGTTCCTGAACAGACTTGATATGATGGATGGAGGCTAAAGAGAGAAGATAAAGAAGAAGAAGAAAGAGAAAAAATAAGAAAAGAAGCAGATGAATATACTTGTGCTAATTTTACTAACCATCAGAGAAATAGTGAGACAAATGGAACATACAGTGTCAGCAGGAAATAACCATACACGCTGAGTACACAAAGTTTAATGAAGCGTGGAGTGCAGGTTGGGAGTAGAGAATTTGAGAGAACACTTGGTTTAGTGGTACCAGAAGTGTTGGTGCCTTGGTTAGCACACTATATGCCAGGATGGTTTCTTTGGAATGACAGTTAGTTTTCTTCCCCGTCCTTAACAAAAATAAATAGAGCTTCTCCTCACTTTCTAATGTCCTCAATGTCAAGAGAATGTTAAACACTAATCTTCCTTCATTTCACTCAACAAGTATATTCTGAAAGAGATACAAATGTACACTGGTATAATGAGTATGATCAATGTACATTCGTGGACAAACCAACGAGCGAGATCCCTCGCATTTTCGTTATGCTGATAGACACACCTTTAATGTCTAATACACAGCAAAACAGGCAAGGCGACGGAGTGCTACCAACATACTATGCACAGGCATGAAATTGAAAATCTATCCGAACTTTATCGGACTGTTTTCAATCATGTGTAATTCTATATTAATGCTGATTAGTGTGTTAAACACGACAAGTAAATCTAAGGTATAAATGAGAGAAGAAACGCTAATTAGGGCAGTAATAAAATGTATTGCAGCTTATCGAGATAACATAACTGTTTTAGTAAGACAAAGTACCCCAGGTCATTACAGATTAGCAAAATATTATGCGAATTCGGCTGCGAAACGGTCTGTGTCAACGTTCAGGCCAGTCATATTGGATTACCGTTGCTGACCTTTCACGAAAGTGGGCAAATTTAGCAATGCATGAAGATTCAACACGAAATTCAGTTAAAAATCATTCAATGCCACACTTAAGTCAATTCAGTTATTCACAGAGAAGGGAAAAAGTAGGCAGCAACAAGTATGAAATTCTAAAAATATTTTCATATTTACATCCATAGGGACCCAGTGCAGAATAAGGGTAGCATTAAAAAGTATTGGTAGTGCGAGAATTTCTTAAAATTACTATGCTGATAGAGTATCTGCCTCCATCGAGATTGGAACCGAAAACAAACCAGACCTCTTTTGCAGCAGCAAACACCTTTCACTGTGCTAGCGGATAACAAAGGCCAACAGCCCTCTATTATCACCCCCGACATGAATAAGCCGGCAATTTCGCAATGAAAATGCCAAAATGATCTGCGGTTTCTTGCATAGAGTTTCCTGGTCTAAAAACATGAATTTTCAACCTTTATGCCACCGCTTGTGTGGCAATCATTCGGGATGTTTATCGAAATAACTGAATACTGTTATTAGGGAGTAAATTCTGCCTCACCCCAGGAAATAAACGGCTACATAGCTGCCAAAAGTATTCTACAATGTTTCGAATTCTCCATTAGACTCGCCATAGGCAGAAAACGTTCATTAACCGAAGTGTTTCTGAAACTGGCTATCAATGGGAATTTCCGCACTTCTGAAACGCAGTGTCATTAATACTGGGATCTGAAGTACCGCGTGTATAGGCAAATGTATTTTATTTGCATTCCTGTAAACGTGAATTCAATCGAAAGCGTAGCTACGAGTAATATGCTGATATATCGACTGCAACTAGAAAATTTCATATAAAGAGTAGGGGAATCATTCGTGTGGCCCTCATCTTCAGTAACTGTCGTAGCTATTGTCCTTGTTAGGATTTAGGAACCCTACTAATCTCACTTTATTGACCGTCTATCTGTCTACCCATCCCTTAAAACCCGATTACTTCAAGTACGGGAAGACATAATATGCGGAAATGTATAGCACTTCCTGTGGTATATGGTCCCATGGTGGGGTAAGAAAGTGAGCTTCTATGTCAGCGCAATCTAAAGATACGGCCGTTTATGTAAATAAAATTTACGCGAAAGGTCAAAGAATGGCTCTATGAACTATGCGACAAACTGCTTAGGTTCTCAGTCCCCAGACCTAGAACTACTTAAATCCACCTAACCTTTGTCTATCACGCAAATCCATGCCCGAGGTAGGATTCCAACCTGCGACTGAAGCAGCCGCGCGGTTCATAACTGAAGCGCCTGGAACCGCTCGGCCACCGCACCCGGCGAAACCCTTTTCAAAAATTGTTCAAATGTGTGTTAAATTTTATGGGACTTAACTGCTAAGGTCATCAGTCTCTACGTTACACACCACTTAACCTAAACTACCTTACGGACAAACGCACACACCCATGCCAGAGGGAGGACTAGGATCTCCACCGGGACCAGCCGCACAGTCCATGACTGCAGCGCCTGAGACCGCTCGGCTAATCCCGCCCTGCGAATCCCTTTTCTCCTCATGTATAATGATTATATATACTGTCTAGTGATGATAAACTGTATTCGCTAGGAACTCGTTTGATCATGGAACTTTAACGAAGCTACATTCAAATTTTCTTCGAAGTCGTCTGCAATATTCACTTATAAACAATCAGGGAACGTCGTATGCCATATTCACTTCTGAAGACGCTGGCAGATACTGCAGCGCCATTAAAAGTAGTTAAGAATTTATTGTGATTGATCCATGAATGACACTTTACTTGAGTATCAATTTAACGCACCTAGGTGTTTGTTTATAGCTGAAGATAATGAGCACAATAAATAAACAAGAAACAACTTCGATGTTCAAATCAAATGTAACTCACATGTAGCAATTACAACACAATTTCGATGTTACATTAACATGACTACATCTGCAGGGTTTCTTTGCAATCCAGACTTATGTGCCTGGCAGGGGGTTCATTGAACCACCTTCGAACTATTTCTCTACCGTCCCGCTTTTTCACAGCGTGCGGGAAAAAGGACCAACTATTTAAATCTTTTCTTACTAACCCTGAATTACATTATTACTATGGTCATTTCTTCCTGTGTAAGTTCCCAATAAAATACTGTTTTGACATTCAGAACAGATATCGGTGATTGAAATTGCGTGAAAAGATCTCGCGGCAACAAAAACGCTTTTGTTTTCATGAATGTCACCCCAACTCGCTTATGAAATCTGGGACTCCGTCTCCCCTATTTCGTGACATGACAAATCGTGCTACCGTTCCCTGGACGTTTTTCGCGTGCACCGTCAATCATATCTGTCAAAGATCCCATACCACGCAGGAGTACTATAGCAGTGGACGGACAAACGTAGTGTAGGTAGTGTTTTCAGGAGACATGTTTCGTATTCTTAGCGTGCGGCCAATAAAACGCAGTCTTTCGTTTGCCTTCCCCGCAAAAGTATGTTTGCGATCGTTCCAGTTTAAGCTTCACTGGGTACTGACAGTATTTCAACTTCTGCTTTTTCATTTAACCGACAGTTAACTATTGATACTGGACGCAGCTTTCTTGTTTAATGTATTTCTCATTCAACAGAGTGCACTCCTCGAACACCACACGTAAGTGTTTCAAAGTATTAAATTGTTACTGATGCTACCAAATTGCAGTGGTCGTCTAAGCTTGCCGTTTAGATAGAAAGGAAAATATTATAGCGAGTTATGGCCACTAAGAAGCGGACTACACAAAGAAACAAACATTTCCGGTTCGTTGCATTAGGTCTACTGTACAGTAATGTAAATTATGAGCAAAGTCCATTAGTAGATCGTTATCAGGAAAACCAGCCCCCATAATGCCAACTGCCACTACAAGAACGAAAGTTTTCAAACATGTCAATGAGTAGTCGAGGAAAGTGGACGCATTCTGTCTACTGAATCGCAACGCACGCCACTTACGAGGGAACTCGTCAAGTGTCATACCTCGATCTTGCTGAAACTTCGCTCAGTGAAAAAGGGGACAAAATAAACGAACACGTGTCTCGGCTTATAAGCATAGAGTCGACCGCTGCTGAGAAAACGACGGTCAAAATTTTCAATTTGGTGTTGCTATAGTGTTAATACCTTTCAGCGTGTAAGTATTCGATTGAAGCGGTGGCTCGGAGGCTGAGGCCGACACTTCAGAACTTTCCGCTACGAGTTCGAAACCCTGTTATTCTTTTTTTTTGTCTCCCCTCCCCCTGACTTTCAGAATTATCTACGAATGTTTACTCCAGTTCATGTTGAAATAGTGTTGTCGTTATTCGTCAGTTAATTTACTGTGTAATGAAAGAAGTTAAAAAATAAACGAAAGAGAAAATGATGTGAAATTTGTAAGGAGGTTCAAAAATATTTCAGATTATTTTCTCATTCGTTTATTATTTTTTTAAATTCATTAATTACGCAGAAAGTTAATTGACGAATAACGACAATATTATTTGAACACAAATTTAAAAAAAAACATTCGTATGTAATTCTGATAGAGAAGGAGGAAAAAATAATAATAAGAAACAGTATGGTCCCGAACTCAGGAATCAAAGTTTAGAAGGAATGACGGTAGCCACCGAGCCACTGTTCAATTGCATTCTTGGTCGCTTAAGGTACCTACACTATAGCAACAGCGCGTTGATAACTTTGACCATCGTTTCCTCGGAAACATTTCGAGTGTCAGCAGATAAGCCGAACCACATGTTCACTTATTTTGTCCTCTCCTTCACTAAGCAAAGTTTTCGGGAAATCAGCGTATGGCACCTGGCGAGTTCCACTCTTTAGTCGAGTCGCTTCTTACGCCCGGCGAGAACTATGTATGCCTCAGAGTAAACTGCGCCACTTGGAAACACGGCGAGCAAGGATAAACACGTTTTCCTTCATATAAGGCAACCTTCTACAGCTAAAATTCACGGAGTGTTCTTCAGGTTGCCTAGGATACTTCAGAAATGTTTCTGCGTTACGCTTGCCGTATTTGCAAAACGTAAACTTATCATTTCATGTAATACACTACTGGAAATGGAAAAAAGAACACATTGACACCGGTGTGTCAGACCCACCATACTTGCTCCGGACACTGCGAGAGGGCTGTACAAGCAATGATCACACGCACGGCAGAGTGGACACACCAGGAACCGCGGTGTTGGCCGTCGAATGGCGCTAGCTGCGCAGCATTTGTGCACCGCCGCCGTCAGTGTCAGCCTGTTTGCCGTGGCATACGGAGCTCCATCGCAGTCTTTAACACTGGTAGCATGCCGCGACAGCGTGGACGTGAACCGTATGTGCAGTTGACGGAGTTTGAGCGAGTTCGTATAGTGGGCATGCGGGAGGCCGGGTGGACGTACCGCCGAATTGCTCAACACGTGGGGCGTGAGGTCTCCACAGTACATCGATGTTGTCGCCAGTGGTCGGCGGAAGGTGCACGTGCCCGTCGACCTGGGACCGGACCGCAGCGACGCACGGATGCACGCCAAGACCGTAGGATCCTACGCAGTGTCGTAGGGGACCGCACCGCCACTTCCCAGCAAATTAGGGACACTGTTGCTCCTGGGGTATCGGCGAGGACCATTCGCAACCGTCTCCATGAAGCTGGGCTACGGTCCTGCATACCGTTAGGCCGTCTTCCGCTCACGCCCCAACATCGTGCAGCCCGCCTGCAGTGGCGTCGCGACAGGCGTGAATGGAGGAACGAATGGAGACGTGTCGTCTTCAGCGATGAGAGTCGCTTCTGCCTTGGTGCCAATGATGGACGTATGCGTGTTTGGCGCCGTGCAGGTGAGCTTCACAATCAGGACTGCATACGACCGAGGCACACAGGGCCAACACCCGGCATCATGGTGTGGGGAGCGATCTCCTACACTGGCCGTACACCTCTGGTGATCGTCGAGGGGACACTGAATAGTGCACGGTACATCCAAACCGTCATCGAATCCATCGTTCTACCATTCCTAGACCGGCAAGGTAACTTGCTGTTCCAACAGGACAATGCACGTCCGCATGTATCACGTGCCACCCAACGTGCTCTAGAAGGTATAAGTCAACTACCCTGGCCAGCAAGATCTCCGGATCTGTCCCCCATTGAGCATGTTTGGGACTGGATGAAGCGTCGTCTCACGCGGTCTGCACGTCCAGCACGAACGCTGGTCCAGCTGAGGCGCCAGGTGGAAATGGCATGGCAAGCCGTTCCACAGGACTACATCCAGCATCTCTACGATCGTCTCCATGGGAGAATAGCAGCCTGCATTGCTGCGAAAGTTAGATATACACTGTACTAGTGCCAACATTGTGCATGCTCTGTTGTCTGTGTCTATGTGCCTGTGGTTCTGTCAGTGTGATCATGTGATGCATCTGACCCCAGGAATGTGTCAATAAAGTTTCCCCTTCCTGGGACAATGTATTCACGGTGTTCTTATTTCAATTTCCAGGTGTGTATTTATCAGGATAAGACATGACATGACCGGACCAGTCCCTTCTAAGAAAAATTACAGATTCTAAGTTGCTTCACTATGTAATGACACGGATACGGTCTTGCTATCTCTCATTTATGCCATCGATTTCCGTGTTACACGTACTTGGCCATTTCTTTTCGGTTGCAGTCGTGGAGGAGGCAGTATGTTTCCCACTATCGCTGTTTTTGCAGCAGAGAGTAACCGCGACGAAATAAACTGGAGGACAGACGTCCGTCGGTCATCTGGCACCAAGCTTGGGCCAATATTAACCACCCAGCCCTTCCCACGGCCGTTTCAGCGCTATGGTATCGCGTCGCCAAGAATTTAATCCCTACTAATCATCGCCTGGCGGCCATTCGCCTACGGACCTCGGCTGCTTGCGGCCGCTATGGTGACGTCGACACCAGGGAGCATCGTCTATTATGCCCCCACGTCACAGAAGTGTGGGGCCTTGCACGTGCGCTGTTAGCGCTGATCGGTGGGACTACACCGGCCAATGTGTCCATCGACTGGTTACTTACCCCTGACATTCAGGCAAACCCCAGAACACGACGTAACGCAATGGTGTCGCTTTTGGGCCACACCATTTTCACGATGTATGACCTTTGCCTCACCGATGCTGTCTCCTTCATGGACTACATTTGGAGCCAGCATCGCCTGGCGGAATCTGACCGGAACTATACCACTACTTTCGCAAGATTCCTAAAGGTGGCAATGGTTTATGGTTACCAAAAGGTGTTCCTGGCTGACTAAGGCACCACATACAGGAATTGCCTGGGTTTAGCCCTGAATCTTGTTCCACTCGGACTTTCACACTACCCTTGACTTGCCTATACCCCGGTTTTGACATTGGCCTTCAGGGCATCGTTAGATTAGATTATTTATGATACTGATCCTATGGAAATTGATACCACGGACATTGTGTACACTTTGTATGAGATTTTCGTGGACCATTGGAAAACACGTAATCTCTCTTAGAGGTTTACTATTCCGTTCATTTTATAGGCGATGGGACTATCTCGCCAATACCGTTTTCATTTCAGCGTGCTGCCGAACATGTATTTTCCTTTGCATTCATTTCTGCCTTTATTTACTCCTATTATTTTTCGTTTCTAACATCATCACTTGCTTTACACCTGCCGAGGGAGGTGTGTTTCTGAATAGTGTCGTCGCCGCCAGAGGCATCGCAGAGTCTGTCTCCGCTTTTCTTTTCGATTTGTGGCAATAAGTCTTGCTACTGACAGCACGCTGTTTTACGTGCTGCGTCGACACCAGAGGATGGCAGCATTTTTGCAGAGGAAAAGGTAGGGCTATAGGGGAGGTAGGAGGCCCTCTAAAAAAAAAAATCATTCAGTCAGCGCTAAATGGCCCATCTGGCTGAGGCAGTCAAGGACGTTATAATAGCACTCCATGCAGGAGGATTTTGAAATAGCTATATAGCAAGAACTATGGGTGTTCACAAGTCGACGGTAGCCAGGTGGATTAGACGAAAGGACGAATGTGGTAACCTGAATGGAAGGCCTCATGGCCGTCGCCACAAAACAAGAACGGCTCAGGATCGGCGGTTTCAGTGAGAACCACCCATTTGTCAATGCACGGCAAAGTCAGCAGACTTTGGACCTCAATGTTAGCAGTAAAGAAAAGAACGAGATACTTAAAAACATCAACAAGGACCTCACTGAGGGCAAGGCACTAGCAGTAAAATCTGACAAGGGCAGTACAGTAGTTATCATGGACAAACATGAATATATAAATAAACGCTTGAGTTCTTTCAAAATAACCATATACAAGAAATCTCTCATGACGCCACAAAGAAATATAACAGTAAACTAAAGAAACAGTTGAATAAAACATGTTCCTTACTAACAGGGGAAGAAACACAGAGATTAACAACTATGAACCCAACAGCCCCAAAGATCCATAAACCTAATATCCCTATCAGACGAATTGTCAATGTTATAAATTACCCAGGCTACAAAGCCATGCATAAGCTGCATTCAATTTCAAAAAACAATATAACTTTTAAACCTCGTTTTCAGTGAAAAATTTCAGAGTATTAAAGATCTTCATATTCCATTCAATGCAAAGCTCATCTCCCTTGACATAGTAAACTTATATAGCAGCATACCCATCAAAGACTCCATAGATATAACAAAAATAATTCATTAAAAGGTCAGACTATGTCCACAGCTGAAGTAGCTCAATTAATAGATTTGCTATAGCTTGTTCTTTCACACTACTATTTCCTATTTCATGGCAAAATGTACAAACAAGATGTAGGCCTCGCAATAGGAAGTCCTCTAAGTGGAATCATTGCAGAAATTTTCATTAACCACTTTGAAAATAAACTTCTCAACAACAAAGACATAATAACACAGAAAGTAGTATACTACTTATAAACAATGGAACTGATGAAGAAACAGAAACTTTATTAAACAGATTCAGTAATTTACACAACAACATCCAGTTCACCATAGAACATGAGAAAGATAACACAATTAATTATCTGGACACGACAATAAGTAACACAAACCAAACCCTAAAAATCAATATATACAGGAAACCAACATACACAGACACAGTCGTTAATAAATCATCCATCCACACATCCCAACTCACATACAGAAGCTGCATTCAGATCCTTCTTAGACAGAGCACAGAAATTCCCACTTAAGCTGCCGACTATGAGACAGAAATGAACACTGTCTAGTACATTGCACGTAATTGTGGCTATCATGAACATGAAATAGACACACTATCACAATGCACAACAGAAAATAACAACAAACAGTATGACACAGCTTCCTCACATAACATCCAAAGTCAACCAACATCTGTAATACTGTAAAAAACAAGCAGAAGACATGTAAATATCTGGCACCACATAGATCGACAAAGCGATACCCAAATCGAAACCAGCTGTATTTCGACAGACATCTTGTCCACTGCATTATAGAACTGATGTGATCGCGTTTCCAAGTTACTGCTATGTTAGTAACAATTTGTGAACAGTGACCAGGAGGGCCACAGAAATGGAAACACCTCACAGCATCACAACGAGACTGCCACGCCGGAAAAACAAAGTGAGTGATTGTTACAAAACATTTTCGTGCAAAGATAGGTCCAGCTTCGAAAGTGACATCGCCTCTTACTAAGTTTTCTCTTCTTCCACAGGATGGCCACAGCATTTAGGAAAAGACTATGTAACATGGGTATGACCTTATCGTAAAGTTGTTTTTGTAATGACATTTTGGCCTAAAGATGAGGTTTAATTCTCGAAACATGTCGCTAAATAAATACGTAATACAATAGTTAAGAAAGTTTGTGACTGGTAGCGGTATTTTAATAAAAACCTTTTACACCAACATTAACAATACAACATATGGTCCGTAGACGCAGACAAGTATAACAGTCATAACTTCTACAATTAAGCATGAAATACCAGAATAGCTCTCATATTTCATTAAGATCATCTGGATAGCACACAGATACATATCGCTCTGTTACTACTGCCATCACTAAGCAGTTACTGCAACAAGTTACCGTCAACACTCTACTAAACTAGCTAAGCATATATCTCAGTGAACACCTATATAATAAGACACTGGCCTACAAGCTGGCACTAGCACAGCACAAATAACAAGATGGATTTCCTAGCACAAACTGCGTCAGCAAATCAGCTACACATACAGCATATTTAAAACAAAATCTCCCTCTGATTAATACAATTACTCACACTTGCGGCGTGGAGAATAAAAAGGAATAAAATGTCTCTCGCTCAAAGACAATATACCCAGATTTCCATCAATCAACGACCTAAACTTATCACAGCCTAGCTACAGACTTCCACGTGTAACGTTGTTTGACAGCCAGTACACCTAATACACCACTCTTACACAACACATATCGTAGTACTAAATCACGAGATCGCAGCCACCAGCTGTTTAAGCACTAGGTTAATGCTCCTCTATACACACAGAAATCCCTTACTCCACCTCCATTGTAGTCACTGAGCTCTCGCCCGAGAAAAGAATCGAACCATTCCACCAGGTTCTTGTGTCCTCCCAGGGGCCACGCTCAGCATTTTCCGTTAGTGATATCCAATCAACAGCACCAGAGTGTATCAGCCTCCATCGCTCTTGGCTCTGCCATTCTGCCTTAGCTGGATCGTTCCTTTCCGTCTATCAACTGGCTACCACGCTGTCGACCTTGTGTTCAGCTCAGCCAGAGCAGCACTTGCGGACATCGTGTGTCCGAGCAGTGCGACCTCTCCTGGTGCCAGTGGGACATACCGCTAAAATGACTCTCTGGCCGCTTGAAGAGGCACACTATGAGACTTTCGGAATAATATCACTCATACAATTCTCAAGATGGCAAGAGTAGACAAATGCTACAACTATTGATCAGCTTTATCCGTTATGTTTCCAAGAAGATGAATAACATATTGATATTTGTCGTGTCCCATTTTTATCAAGGTGGATTAACACAAACTTCCACTTTTCCATTACTCCAAAACGTCTAAGGTTACTATTAATATTATCTGTAAGATCATTAACATACAATGTGAACAGCAACGGTCCCCATACACTCCCTTGTGGAACACCTGAGGGGAGTTGTTCCAGTATCCCACACTTGATCTAGTTTTTCTGTTATATTGGGGTACATAGATCTCCCCTATTTCTAAAATAACTGCCGTGAGGCCATCTTCATCTGGAACATTCTTGTCATTCAATTGTTTGATCTAAATTTTAATCGTACTGATGCTTAGTGGTTTTGAATTTGCTCTTGTAATACCATTGTGGAATTCCAGTTGTTTGGTCAGGGTTTCACCATTCAATAGTTTTTCAAAATATGATGTCAATAGCTTGCAGTTCTCTTCATTGTTAAGTAATAGTTTTCCATTTGGTTCGTGAACCACAGTGACTGTGAAATGTCTCTGAATATACAATTCTTGAACGTTTTTCAATGGTTTCTGAAACTGTATTTTGGTTCTATATTTTTTATTTCTACTTCCCACAGAACCTCTTTTGTACCCTAATAATTTTATCTGCTTACTGCTTCTCAAACAGATAAATTTTCCAGCTACAGCTTGTTTTCATGATATACCAGTTCTTCCTAGACTTTTTTTATCTAGTGCTTCTCACTTTTATGATTGCGCTATCTGCTTTCTTTGCTTATTTCCTAGAACTATATCAATTACCATATATTTACTCGTCCTCCTAAGTCGTTGGCATCAGTGTTCAATTCCTTCAGCTTCTTCTGAAAATCACATTCCTTTCCTTTAAAGTTTCGGTATTAAATGTCTTAGTCGTACTGGTTTGTTTCGTGATATTATGTTTTAAAATACATCTGATGTGGACCCCAGTTGGGTGGTGATTTTACCTCAGTCCTTTCATTCACCAGTTTTTGTAATTTCTTCCTAATTAAATCTGGAGATTTTGAGAGGATCAATTTGACTTTTCCCCAAACTGGGGTTTGTTGATATCCATAATTTTTGTTTGGTAGGAATTTTTTAAAGTGTGTTACTATTTTAGGATCTAATGACTTGTATGTATCCTATAATCTTGAAGTATTATTGTTAATTCTTTCTGAGCTGGATTACTTACAGTTATTCTATGGAATTATTTCTCACTATTCTGTTGGCTACCGTTTTGATAATTGTAGATTTCTTTTCGTCAGGGATATCCTCTTTGCCTTTGCTGGTCTGCTTTATATGAGTTTTTTGTTCCGTGAACCAAGTGTTATTTTGCTGCCAAGAGAGCAAGACTTGTTAACTTCGTCTATTACATGGCTACCAATTTTTAATTAAAATTTCACACATATTTCATTTCTGCTGCAAATCACTAGTCTCAGTCCATATTCTGTAGTTTTTAGGCTATCCGTTCCACTCAACAGGTTCTGTAGTTCATTTTCACTCAGGATTGCAATATTATAAGAGAATTTTACTATTGATATTCGTACAGACTGACTGTTAGTCCTATTCTTCAAACTTACATTGATTTCTGATATTCCTTCTGTGCCGTACACGTTTATCAGTAATGATAAAACACTGAATTCTATATTTCAGCCTTTCTCATCCTTGCCCTTCGTTGTTGGTCATCTAGTCTTATAGTTTACTTTTGGTTCTTGGGGAGAGTATATGTTAGCTGTTTTCCAGTAGAGCTTACTGCTACTTTGCTCAGAGTTTCGAATATGTTGCACTATTTTATATTGTCGATCACTTTTTCTATCTAAAATGCAATGAAGCTCACTTAATTTTTTAAAGTCTTTCTTTCACTATTAAGAACAGCGTCAGACCTACGTCTCTGGTGCTCTTGCTTTTTGTAAAGACAAACTGATCGTTACTGTAGAGGTCCTCAATTCTTTTTCACAATGTTCTGTATGTTATCTCAAGTTCCTTGGAAGAGTTTCTAGTTCCAAATTGTACCAGGGGTCAGGGATGGAGGTAGTTTGTCACAACCCTTTTTCACTATTATTCAGTTTTTTTTCTGGAAGAAGTGGTAAGACATTTGAAAATAGAGTAAGAAAAAGAGGAAGTTAATAACCATGTAAAGCTAGTACATAGGAAGAGCAATAAACTGTTTGTCCCTTTCAGACGATCCTCTGATAGGAGATGAAATCTAAGAGACTGCTAAGAGACTTCTTCTTTTACAATTTTTCCACAGTCCATGAGACTCGAACTCGGGATCTTTGCGTCCTGCAGGCAAATGCTATACGGACTGAGTTACCCAAACGCGACTTACGTTGCCATACTTGATTCATATAATTCCTGGTGAGTGACTTTCATTTTCAGTTGTTAACAACAGAAGTTCCAGTCGTTACAGAAGGAATATCAGAAATCAATGTAAGTTTGTAGAATACGAGAGGAATTCGTATCGAGGCTCATCAAACTACTCCGAAGGGGTCGCGGCGGATGTTTGCTGTCTTCACAGATAGATTTCGATCCTTCGAAGCATAGTGAGTAGTCATAGTCAGTAGACTAGTTTTCATGGTAAACCGTATGCATAGTTTGAGCAAATATAGTGTTTTGCATGAGTGTATTTATAGCTGTGATAATGTGTTGGTAATAAAGCCCGAAACACCACGAATTTACTATTGCTTTGTATTCTAGGGTAAACCTAGTGCATTGGGTATTGTGTAGTAGTTTTTTGTGACTACACTCTTACTATTCAACGTTTCTCGTGTGAGATCTCGAGTCAGTTGAATCACATATAAAGTGATTCGTACTCTTGAACAATGTGATTAGACCCTTCGAGATATGTGGAATTTATAAGTCATTTAGTAAATGTAACTTCTAGGAAAGACAGGATCTTCGCTGTATTGGTAAGTCAAGCTATTTCGTTTCATAGAGAAATTCTGCTACAAACCAAAAATATCAGGTTCTTTCGGTTGTTAATTCTCCACGCTCACTTAATTATAAGACAAATTTTGGTGAGCTGGGAAATCGTATGCATTCAGTATTTTAAGCTTTCTGTAAACTTGATGATTTTCTACTGTTTCTGTCCATGTTCAATTCCAGTAATTAATAACCAGGAATCATAAGACTAACACCATTTATTTGAAATGTACAACGCGTGCGTGTGAGGCAAATAATAGGGTAACTCCTTATTATTTTCAATAGAAAGAAAATGAAACTCTTCTTTATTTTTAAGAGACTGAAAAAAAGAAATACAATAACAGTTACCGCTGATTTAGTCTTATCTAAATGCATTATTGTAAGCTGTAAACTAAAGTGTCATTGCACGGATTTTCTTTCTTAATATAACAGTTTAACCAACAGAATCTGACGACGTTAGAATGTAATATCAGACTCGGATAGTGGTGCGCTGAAAGTGAACATGTGCGCATCCCGGTGAAGAAGACATGCAAAAGAATGTAAGGAATGATAAGAAAAAAAGAGTGGTCTGTAGAAGAAGACTGTGAAAGCTGTACGTGGGCGTCTTACTGAGCAGATACAGAATAAAGTAAAGAATACCAGAAGTAGGAAAGTAGTTCAAGAGTCATCGAAGGTGTCTGATGTTTCCATCATTTGTCATAAGTACGACGATTATGATGACGATTTCAGTGGCATATTCAAATCATTACCTACACGTAGTAATGAAGTGTGTAAATACGAATAATTGTGGTGCAGGTGTGTTCGCGCTCCACGTCGAATCTACATGTTCTGGAGAAGACATCCCAAGACTATGTATGTAATTACCGTTAATCCGAGAAATGAACATTCTAAAAAGAAATAATATGCGCTGACCCCTCTCACGTGCATGGCAGCTTAATTCAGCCTGTAACTCTTTAACTTCTGTGAAGATAAATCTTCGGTACTACGAATCGTTCGATAGCGTTTTGTTAATTCTGTCATTCAGGCATACGCACATTTTAAATAAAACCAATAAAATCACAAACTTGCCAAATTTCTGTAGTTGTATTAGTTAATTTGATTCAGTTTTCTCCACAAGATCATCACATCGAATATTTTGCTTCCTTGAGCATCTTCCGATCGTATTTCAAGCACTGGCTGCCAGTTAATACTCACATTTTTAACATGTGACATATTGTCAGATAAGAATAAACTCGTAAGTTCAAGAATTTTATCTGAATATTAAGAAATAATATAAAAACGCAGGTTCAGGCACTATGCGCTGACGTGCGCGAATAGTAAACGCGAATTTTCTATGTTTTGTTTTGTACCAACAATAACTTATCTTTACCTCTTTGAGCACCACTGGTTTCTGCCTGAAAATATAATTAGATTTTTACTCAAGTACCAGTGCTTTTTGTATAAAACCACCGATACTATTGCAAGACGGAAACTATGATATTTCTACGAATGTAGTGTATTATAGCAGTCACTTACAGCGTTCAAAGAAACAGTCGGTGTGGAGATTGTGTACGTAATCATAGGAGTTTCTGACATGTGTTTTTTTATTGCAGTGACCATATTGAGAGTGAAAGTAAGTTATTGTAACGTAAATTTGAGTTTGTACTACTCCATGCATGAGTATCATCGAAATGAATAAGGTAGTGATACAAAATTTGTTTTATATTAGACCAATTTTTACTTATTATATACGAATATAATTTGTTGTAGACGTTGTGAAGTCACGGAAGCGTTGATATGTGGGATTTCATCTAAGAAAAGTACAAATTTCCTTCGAATGTATCACGTTATATGATGGGTGGTTGACAGTGGTTCCAAAGTTAAACCACTTCTTTGAAACAACTGACTGTTTACCTTTCGCAAATATCATCTTATATTCATTGATTAATAAGATCATAACAATGAATTTTGTGAAAAATTGTACATATATATATATTCCAATGTGCAACCACCCCGTTAAGACAACTGATTCCTTACTGTTTGCCAATTCTTCTTGTATTCGTTGCTTATTATGATAATAAAGGTTAATTATGTGAAAAATCGTAAGATTATAACATTTTATAGGGACTCAAAGGGTAAAAGGAATACGTAAGTTTCGACGATGAGATTAATGTTCAGTGTCGCAAAATGAGTCCGTACACTGTGACGAGTGCAAGTTGTGGAAGTCGGTCGATGTCTAGACGTCCAGTAGACAGCCAGAAAACTGCACGACACCGCCAACTTTTTCCGTCACTGAGCCGAGGTATCCCCGCAGAGAGCTGCGAGGGCTTCTTGCCAGAATTCGAAACAAACCAAATCCTCTGACAGCAAGGCGAAACTCAAGGCAAAATTCCCTAAAGGCTGGAGAACTGAAAGAAGCAGACTTTTTCAGTAGAAAATTTCTGGCGGTGCTGTCACAACTCTGACAGTCCTTTCAGCTGCTACGTGGGTGGAGCTATGACTTTATTTTGTAGCTCGTGTGAGGACAGCTTTAGCGAAGTATGGGTGTCCGCAGTGTACTGCTGGCCAGAATTTGTTTCACTGGTGAAACAAAAAGCTGACTTGAAGTGAGATGTACGCAACAACATCAGATCTGCTCACTCACACATGTACTTTACAACGCAAACAGAAGCAGAATTCGAATTGCGAATTTCCTATTGAGAGTTACCCAAGGCCACGTATACAAAATTTCACAACACACCCAATCGCCTGAAAACAATTAGATATGCCAGTTTCACACGTATAGTCCATAGTGAAATTTGGGAAACATCGAACGTGTACTAACATTGCGAAAATTTTCGTCCCCCAGAGGGCTGCAATTGAGCAAACGTATATTAAAACAACTGTATTTTCTGATTCAACAATAACACACAAGGGACGGAAACGTGCAAATAGTGCAGGAAAGTCTATTATTTACACGTGCTTAATATTTCTTATATGCGACGAGTTTTGCGCTTTATTGTTTTGTTTGAGGAACTCCTTTGGCTACAAGTGGTTGGAAGGTGGTCCGCAGAAATCCTACAGCCACAGTAAGTGATCACGAGGTTCCTGTGCCATACGTAGTGCCAAAGGGATCTCAAAGTATTTTATTGCACTCTCACGGAAATAGAAGACAACAATTACATAAATATCAAGTGCAGGAACTGAAAGCTGTTAACAGTTTGCAGGGGTGTTGCTCTCGCTCACGAGAGGACAGCATACTGTAGACCACTATATGTTTTAAAACTCAGAGGAGTTGTAGATCTTGGCTACAAGTGGGCTTTGATTAAAATCAATGGCGAAAATTAACAATTCGTGCCGTATCAGGAGTCGAACCCGGTTCTCCTGCTTACTGTGCAGATGCTCCGACCACTAAGCCACCCAGACGTAGTGGTCATCGCATTTGCACGGACTACCCTAGCAAGCCTCCCGTCATACTCATAATCTCAACTTTCGGATGATCGAAAGAACAGACATCAAACTCATACGTTATATGTTTGTCTGGAATAAATAATGAGAGAAAATGAGAAACTAAGTATTTGAGTAATCTAAAGAAAGGAAAGAAAGGGTACGGTAAAATAGAATAGAGCAGAAGAAAAGAAGGTATACATAATGTCTGAATTGTTTATTTGTTTGGATGACGGAAGGGAGTTGCTGTGGCCAGAAAAATAAAGGAGCCGACGTCGTATTGAATCGAATATAAATGGGTCACTGCTCAAAGTTTTCAGTAGAAGAAAGAAAATTATAGCAATTCTGCATCTCATCGTTTTCCCTATGTGCAGTACGCCTAGCAACTCCTCCCTACAATTTGAACATAACACCTCTCAATTCGGAGAACTATATGACTGAAAAATAGATTATTAAAAATATTTCAACTAAAATTGGGTACAAAGCAGATATATGAAAACTGAGTTGGTAAATAAATATAACAGAAAAATCAAATGGTGGGACACAAATACATCATCTGAAGAAACAACATCACACAAAATACGAGTTGCCATGGCCCGGCACCTGGGAACGAGCATCTTGTTTATTCTGCCGTCTTCAGCTACACACGCTTTTTTCAAACCACGAACTTATCGTAAAGCGCCATAAAACTGGATATCGTGAATTCCAGTCCTTGTGCAGCTGATTCATACGAAAGTGTGACAAAGTGTGAATGAGCTGCACCACGATTGGAATTCACGATAACCAGTTTTATGGCACTATACGACAACTTCGTTCATTTGAAAAAAGCGAATGGGGCCAGAAGATGACAAAACGAATTGCCGAAACTGGTTGCTTTCAGAATAAAATAAAATATCTTAAAGCGTATGGCTGTTTGTAAAGTTTATTGAATTGAGAAGTACGTATCAGCTGTAAGTGGTCAGGCAAATCCAACACCTTCCATGAGATCGTATGAGCGCATGTTGACTCGAAGAAGGGCGCGTGAATTGCTTTTAAAACATAAAATAAGGGATTCGGAAAAAATAGCAATGGCAGATCGAGACCTTGACGAAATTGAGGTAGAGACCCAGCATGAAGGTGGACAGAGAATAGAGGACAGTACAACAGACGATGCAGTATCGCGAGAAATATGACTTATAACGCACCATAACGAGGATAATGTACGCCGAGGCATAGAAAACGTAAGTTAGAATACGACAGAGGAGAAGGAAAGTAGAGAGACAGTCAATGAGGATTCTAACTTGAATCTTTAATACGTAGAACCCATAGTACTAGTAATCAGAGCTCCCTCACCAGAGAGTACAAGGAATGTTAACAGAAACGTGTCACAGCACAGTTCAATGCAATCGGTTGCGAACCAACTCTTGGGCGAAAACACAGAGTGTACGACGTTGGAAGAAAACGCAATAGGACCCACCAATCTGTCAGAATTATTACAACAAATTACGGCAACCATGACAAGGCAAAATAAAGACATAGCGAAGCAGATTCAAATTCAGAATGCAGAAACCAGGAGACAATTGCGTGAGATTAAAGAAAAAAAAAACAAAAAAAATTCAGTTACACCTAAATCATATTGAAGACGAGGCAAAAGAATCTTGAGAAGTGATAGGAAACTTAATAACAGGTCACAGTCAATTGAGAACAGACACTGATAAGGTAGAAGTGGACGTACAAACATTGCGTAATGACACTCAGGACGAAACCAAAACATTACGTAACTAGAGAAACAGATAAACGAAATTACTAGACAAGCAGCAGGTACAGCGCGTGAAGTTGTTGAAAACAGTGTGTTACACAAACGTATCACAAAAGTAGCGCTGAAAAGATATGATAACCGCATAGTCAAAATTGAAGCACAAACGAAGTGACAAATACAGAAATTACATCTGTATCTGTAACACCACAGGAAAAGCAAGCAATTAACGAAAATATTACGCATTTACGATTCCAATCACTGGCGGAAGGTAACATAAGTGAAATCAGACAGCCTGTACTGCGGGTACGCGAAAGTTACAGTGGACAATATCCAATGGATCTACCACAACCTGAAAGAACAACAGGAGAATTGACCAGAAACAAAATTGGCGAAGAATCGCGAATTTCATATGGAACTATGAGGAAGTACGGCAACGATCATTTCCTCACACTCAGAAAATATCAATACTTTCGAGAAGAAAACTCATAACGTCCACGAACTTTTATTGATCAATTCCGAGTAGGATTACCAGAACACTGGACGCTAGCACACAAATTAGACTTTATATGTACACAAATGTCAGGAACAGTCGCAGAAACCATGCAGAATGTTGCAGTGACATGCCGATCGTACGAAGATTTCAGAGAGAAGTTTCTCTCACGATATTGGTCCAGCGAAGCACAGAACAGAGTGAAGTACGAATTATTACAGAACCCACATTTTGAAAATTCAGGAGAGAAGAGTCCCGTGAAATTTTTCGAAGTAATGGCAAACAAAAATCAATGCTTAGATGTACCATACAGTGAGGGAGAGTTGATTACATTAAGCGCGATGAAGCTACCATTGAAATACCAGCAATAATTAGTAGGTCGCAGAGGCAATAACGTCGAAGTACTTAAAGGTTTTCTAAGGGAACTAGAGTTCATATTTTCGGAAGATGACGCAAGGAAAAGACGAAGCGCACGTGAAAACGAAAACAAAAAAGCAGTGGAATCCATAAGACACAGTACGAACAAACAATAATTACGAACCATGTGATAACTTCGCACCAAGAAACGTCAATAGATTTCAGCGAAGAACCTGTTATGGATTTAGAAGAGAATATGGCAATAAATATAATTCACCCAGGAACGGCAACAACTATCATAGAGGGAATACCGACAATCGGAACGGGTACTGGAGAACCAATAGACCGACAAATTATCAACAAGCAAACCACTATCAACAAGCTGAACAAAAAAAGAGAATATAGATAGAAGAGGTAGAGGTAAGACCACCAAACCCTGATAAACGTTCGAATTGACAGCTAAGCGCACATGCCAAAGAGAATGACGCACTGACCCAGGACAATTGCAGCACCTTCAACAGAGAATTAAAAATCTTATCACGAGAAGAGAAGAAGGAAGAAACAAATCCGCAGGGACCAGATGAAAACGAAGACAAGAAAATAACAATATCACGTTGGGACGAAATTAATTGGGAGAATTCTGACGAGGAAGATGAATTACCAGAGGCATGCACAACGAATGTAGGAGGAAAGGACGAAGTAATAAGTATTTCACAGCTATTTGAGATGGAAACCAGGGAAAGAGAATTCAATGAGGACAACGTGCAGTCGACAGAAGTTGAAAATAAGTTACGAGTGGACACACAACCCAACGTATATAATGAAGGAAGTTATGAAGCGATACATTAGAGCATTTAGATGCGATTATGTGGAAGTAGCGACGAAGAAGGAGAAGATAGACGAGGATGAGGAAAAAGTAGACAATGTTGAAGAAAGCGTAAATGAAGGAAGAAATAGAGAAGAGGAAATAAAAGAGAGAGAAGTAGCAGTCGATGCTTATCCTACAGAAAGTTCGAATTCAAAGGGAAAATTCCTAAAAAGACTCATGAATGATTAAGTGGGGGGATTCGTTGATGCAAGAAGAAGAAGAACAAAAACAACGCTTTTAAATTCAACCAATTGTGAAGGTCATGGTAAGGCATATCCCAGTCAATATGGTAATAGCGGAAGTGAACTGACTGCGATCTCAGAAAATTTATTCGTACAGTGTAATGCCAATGAGGAATTGCCAGTTCTGAAAACACGTACGATTATAGTAAGAGATTCTATTAGAAACAATGCTGTGGAAGTTACGAGACAAACAAGGTTAACTCTTTCGTGCCAAGGTCAAAAGATCGAAGCCAACTTCGTGATTATACCTACACTAACTGTAGATTTAATTATATGTGCATATTTTTTAAATGAGAGGCGAGCGATAATAGATATGGGGAAAGGTAGCGTAACATTCGGGAATGTCACACTTCTCTTTAAGCAAAAGCTAAAATTAGAAGAAATACGAGTTATAAACAAACAATTAAGAATGACGCGAGATAAAGAGGATGAAGAATTAGAATGGTATGCACAAAAGGGGGAATCGCCTCAACTCATGTTAGAAGATCATAAAGAAATCGACGAAAAATTGTAAGAAGTTCAAGGTATTTCGGAACACAGTAAAAGGGAATTAGAGGGTATTTTACGAGATAAAGCAGAGGTATTTTTACCTAAGACTGGCAGTATTAAACACTTTCAATACAAGTTTGAAGTAAAACAGCACAAACCATTTAGACTCAAACCCTATACAATACCATTAAGCTACAGGAATAAAGTATTCCAGGAGATATCAAAAATTTTAGATGATGATATTATTGAACCAGTTACCTAAACATATAACAGCCCACTCAATATTGTACAAAAACGAGATGGGAGCATCAGGTTAGTGCTTCATTCCAGACAGATCAACACAATCATAATCACTGAGACAGATCGCCCAGAAAAATTAGAGGAATTGATACAAAACTTCCACTGTGCTAAGATATTTTCATCAATTGATTTACAGAGTAATTTCTGGCAAATATAATTGGCCCCAGGTTGTAGAAAATTTACAGCATTTATCGTATTCGGTAGATATTACCAGTTTAAACGATTGCAATTTGGTTTCAACATATCATCAGCAGCGTTTATTAGGGGATTTAATACTATACTCAGTCCTGAAATTTTACAAAAAATTACTTGTTATGTTGATGATGTGATTCTAGCAGAACCCTCTTGGGAACATCACAACGACACATTAAATCAGTTTTTTACAGATCATGAAAGAGCATGGGGTCACAGTAAATATAACAAAATCCAAATTTGGAAGCCGAGAGATCAAATTTCTAGTACACATAATTTCAGAGAAAGGGGTAATGCCCAACCCAGAAAACCTAACGGCAATCAAAGAATTCTGTACTCCATATAATAAGAAAACTCTCAGAGGATTTCTAGGTCTCACCGGATTCTATAAAAAATTCATTTGGATCGGCTCTCTCGCAACACCACACCTATGTGCATTGACAGGAAAAAACACGCCATGGGTATGGGATCAACAAGCCAATGAAGAATTTTTAAAAGTGAAAAACGCACTAACAACAGCACCAATTCTAGCACATCCTAATCTAACACAAAATTTTTGTGTGGCCACTGATAGGGCGAAAACCAGTTTAGGGGTTGTTTTATTCCAAGAATACGAACAGACAGGGCTAAGATCATGTAGAACAATTGCATTTGCCAGTCGGGTACTCACAAAAAGCGAGAAAAACTATTCAGTCACGGAGCTGGAAGCATTGGCCATTGTACGGGGCTTCCAACGTTTTCGATACTTCTTATTCGGAAGAAAAACAAAAGTATACACTGACCACAAAGCATTAGAATTTCTGTTATCCGCCTAACTAACTCATGGGAGGTTAGCCAGATGGATGTTAATACTACAAGAATTTGACTTCACTATTACACACATACCAGGACCAGCGAATGTATTAGCAGATGCTTCATCACGATATCCATAGGGTGCATTCAATAACATAGGTTTGGAAGAAGCAGAAGACCAGTTTACAATGTACTATATGAAACAAGTACCTTTCGAAAACTACATTACGACAGCATTGAAAAACATAGGCAAAGAACAGGGCAAGGATCCCGAAATACTAGGAATCAAACACAAGTGGAGAAGGAAGGATTTTCCAGACATTCAACAGCACTATCTCATAAGAAACAATGTTTTTTTTAGACGAAATGTTGCAACGAATGAATGGTTAATTTATATCCCAGATGAACTAATTAATAAGTACATATGGTATACACATTTAAAAAATGGCCACTTTGGACCAAAGAAATGCTTTTAAAAAATAAAACAAACAAGCCATATTCCTAATATGGAAAGACGAATTAGAACAGTTTTAGTCAAATGCAAAAAATGAATGAGGGCTAAACATGTCACTTTCCAAACCAAGGCACCTATGTTTCCAATAATGCCTAAAAGATTAAAACAAATAGCTGCAACAGATTTGATGGGGCCCCTCCAACGCACAAAAAATTGATATATTTTCATATTTGTCGTTTTGGAACTTACTTCTAAATATGTTACCTTGACACCATTAAAACGGGCAACAGGTCTTACTATAAGTAAAGCATTTACACAAGATTTTCTCAGACAAGTAGGTCGAGTGGAACGAATAATTTCGGATAATGGGCCACAAGACAAATCAGTGCAATGGCAGAACATGTTAAAACTTCACAAAATAAAACTCATCTACATATTTAAGTACAAACCTAGCGTAAATCCAGCAGCACGATCTATGAAGGACATAGGCACTTTATGCCGATTATATGCAGGCAAAAGACACAACACTTGGGATATATACCTTAAATATTTTCAAGAAGTAATAAATGAAATGCCACATAGCACTACACTACTACCTACAGTTACTGTACTTAAAAATATTGAACCCCCAAACATAACCAAAGAAAATATTAGATTCCCTATTGTACCAAGTAGACAGCACAAACAAGTCATAGTAACAGCACTCTCCAACATCAGAAAGGAAGCCATTAAAAGAAAAGAAAGAGGAGATAGAACAGCAATTAAAAGAACATTCTCGATAGGCCAGAAGGTATTTGTAAAAACACACCATCTCTCCAGCAAACAGAAACACAAAATACATAAGTTTTATGCTGCATGCAAAGGACATGTCACAATTAGCCGAATTGCTCATGATAATGCTGTGGAACTAATGAACCCAAAAACACACAAAACCTTAGGACTTCACCATGTGAGACATATCAAAAAGTTGGAAAATTAATTTTATTACTGTTAAATAATCAGTACAATATGTCAAGATTATGTTGCAGAAAAGATCATCAGGGGAAAGAAGAATAAAGAGAGAGGAAGCTGGGAAAAAGAAAGTAATAGTTTCAATAAAAACAAAAACAAAAATAACGTCAATAGTACCATAGATTAAGGTGAATGGATAAAGCATAGATAGTCTAACAGCATGAAATACTAAAATGCTATACACCACGACACTACACAAAAAATAAAAAAAACGAATTTGAGGTTTGTTGTAGAAGTTAAGACTCCAAATATCTTAGACTTGTAACATGGAAAGGGCGCCGAAATTTGTTAAGCTTTTAAGAAGGCATCAAACAATGTAGCTACTAGACACATGTTAGATGATTATAAGTAATAGTTTTTGTAAGAACCATTGTAAAAACTCCAGCAAGGACAAGATGCAATGACCCACTAGTTGCAACGAGAGAAGTATTAAGAAAGAGAAGGACGTAATTAGCGAGACACGATTCCTACAAGGCAGAAGCGTCAAGAGAAAGGCAAGGAGAGCGAGACCAACACAAGGCCCTTGTATCAAAACTGGGCAATAAATTTGCCTGCTAGGCGAAACGTTGCTGGGATGGAACATGGAGCCACACAGTGGCAGAGCTCTGCAGAGACGCAACAGGACATCAAATGCTGTAAGGGTTTCTGAGCGCCCTGCATGAATGGAGCGAGGAAAAAATGGCCCAACGAGAAGACCACTTGGGCAAGCCACCACTGGCAAAAAAAATGTGTAAAAGTCACAATACTGCTATTAAACAGACCGCTGATGCACGAAACTGAAGAAAACTTTAACAAAGTAAAAATGGCGTGCCCAAACAATTTATCAAACGGTCACTAGGAGGAGAACTTTAACGTGACTAGTTATCAATAAATATTTCCATATCCTGCCCAGAGAAGAACCAAGGAGCAAGTAAGAATGAGAGAAAAAGCAGGAAGAACAGAAGTTGAAGATTCGCAAGGCTGAGACCAAGAAAAACGATGGGTGAAGAATAGACGACATACCTTCCCAAATCCCTATCCTATGCTAAATTAGTCGTCTGTGAAGTATTACAACGACAAACGACCGCTTTCAGTGACATATAACGATGACTTTCATGCATACAAAGCCAGTAAACCACGAGATTCGGCACTCACAGCACCAATCCATTATGGAACCTCCACAACAGCAACACACTTATAAAGCCAACAAGGAATGACGAATGAAGCTGTACATCAAACACTTGCTCACATCCATCTCGCTCAAGTCCATCACCTTCGTGCAAATAACATTCGCCAACCTCATGCCAAACATTCATAGGATTGCGTGAATGTCTGAAATCAAGTCATGTGATGTAGGAATTGTGCAAAAGAAACGTGCGAAAAACTAAATAAGTTAAGCACACCAGACAGCTAATAAACTACAATATAACAGTCACTGACTATGGACTTAAGTAAAAAATAGACTATCGAAAAAATAAGTCATTAGTTATGAAATGGACAGTATATAAAAAACAAAAGTAAGGCATAATAAACACTAAAACTATATGCCACTTATTTTCTCCTCCTAAAAATAAAAGAATAACTATATTTTACTTATTTTCTCCTTATAAAAACAAAGAATAAAAAATTATCTTGGTGGATGTTTTACCTTTTTTTAACATATGTACAGTTTGTTAGGATAATATCTCAATACTTGTGTATGTATATTTCTTTGTCAAAGCAATTCTTAGAAATAATTCTATTTGTTAGTGTAACAATGTTGAAATGAGTGTCTAGAAACAAAAACATTTTACATGTACATGATATTTAGAAAATGTGTTAGGAATAGATTCTACTTAATTACTACATTTATAAAAACAATATTTCTAAGAAAATCGTTGTGAAAGACTCCTCACTTTCGATAACAAACTTCTAAAAAGCAAACTTCATACTTACATAAAGAAAGAAAATAATTAAAAATTAATAATAGCATAAAAATATTCTTCTCTTGTGATGTTTAATTATAATGTGGAAGAATATAAAAATATAAATTAATAATACAAACTAGCATAGAACAGAATAATGTAGCTGAACAGTAGCCAACAACATTTAGACAACAGAATAATTTTTGACTGACTTAGACAACGATTCAATCATTGCCTAACTTCAGTGCAAAAATTAAGTTCGAAGGGTGGTGATATGTATGGTGTCAGGCAAACCCAACACCTGCCATGAAAACCCTGACATAATAAGCAAATCCAGTAGTATGTCACATAGCTCCGAATAAATCGTGACATTAAATTAACTAAAGCAATACGAGTAACGAGTGAGCAAATGGAATAGCACAAACTAACAAAAGAATGCATAAATGCATGTCATACCTTCCCACCGTTAGACAGCCACAGTTCCGAGGGGAGAAACGAGAACAGAAGCCGCGAGTTAAGTTAGAAGGCCCTACGATAAGGGACGGCCAGCCACATCGCCAGCTAACTGTTAGGACCACCCCTCCAGCCCATATTAAAAGCTAGAGCCTTAGTATTACATCAGGACCACCCACCAGCCCATGTTAAAAGCTAGAGCCCTCCAGAAGAACAGTATAGGTCTTACGATAACACAAAAAGGGCCACCCCGCCAGTCGCAAGTTTTAGCGTGAGACTTTTTCGCGTCTCTGTTACATTAGGATCACCCCCCAGCCCATGTTAAAAGAACAGTATAGATCTTACGATAACGCTAAAAGGACCACACCAGCTGCAGGTTTTAGCGTGAGACTTTTTAGCGTCTCTGTTACGTTGCAAACTTTAAAAACATCGCCCCACCACGAAAAGTATAACGTTTCTCATTGGATAGACAGAATTTTTGTAGGCGGAGCTTAAGGTTAACATTGAGACCCTGATTGGTCAGATGAAAACACAGCCAAATAGCTCTTTTTTAAACCAACTTCGGTAAATTGTAGTAAGGAGAAGTTAGGAGAGAGTTGCTTCCGAGATGGCGTGGTGAGCGGAGCTGTGCTGCCCGCCACCCCCTGACGAACACTGACAAGGTAATGAACTCACGTGATGCCGCATAACAGCGCATAAAGCTTCACTCAGAACTGCAGAACTCTCATCTGTTACACTCTCTTTTTGTTTAATGCTAGTGTCGATCGTCAATTAATGCCCATGGTGTTCACATTTGCCACTTGAAGTAAAAATCTGAAACGTGATGATTTTTCTGTTATATAGTTATTGAGAAGCCACATCCGCCACTGTAATTTGCGACAAGTTAGATAAGTAATTAAAGTCAAGTGAGGGTCATTGTAGACCATTTTAATAGTTTGCTCTTTTGTGAAACGTAATTTAAACCTAGATTATAAATGTGATATGGCATAGGTCATCCTTTGATCCATTGCAGAACATGGAAACCCATTCAGGGAATATTTCTTCACATTTTTGTTGGACGCAGTTGGTTTTTACCATCCTGTATTAAAACATTTCCTTTTATCAATAGTGCAATTTATGAACAATGTTTTGTGAGTAGAATAAAATTTCCAATGGTAAACTTAACAGCTTTTTCGACATTATTTTACCAGCTAACTACAAATAGGTATGCCTTGAACCTCTTCCACTAAATTTAGTTAGTATTAAGGTTCTTTTACAGGAGTGCAGTGGAGCTGACGCTGAAGTCATTAAGTATTTGCTTATATCATCGCTAGTCTCACTGAACTCTTCTGAATTCTACATGTCATGTGTGGTCTGGCGTCTCCTTACCAGCAACAGGTCCCAGGTTCGAACTAGTCAATTCCCTAAAAAACACTCTCAGAGCGCCGTTGTGCGAAAGTGGTAGCGGGAGACGATATAGAACAGACACCACGCAGAATGTTAGACAGCTTATCTCCCCTGGCCGCAATGGACCAACAGAGATTCAGTAGAAGGTGGATGAAAATCAGTGAAACGAAAACTAGACGACTAGGTGCTGAATGTCCATGTTTCATTATAGAACATGAAGGCCTCAGTTCTGCATTCTCCGTACAGCGCGATAGGCTACCATCTGTGGCAGATATGACGATAGATTACAGCTCTTGTGAGGCCACAAGTGTGTCGGAACAGACACTGTTGAACATGGGACACTGCAGCAGAGAACCTCTAGCTGTTCCCACGTTGAGCCAATATTTTCGGAATGACGATTGTGGAGTGCGCTAAAACATCGAGAGTTGACAGTGGATCAAAGGAAACGTATTTCCTGGACGAATGATTCACTTTTTTTTGGTTGTACCAAGCCTATGGTCGCGTCTGGATGAGCGTTCATCCGGGAGATTGGCTGTTGGGACGCGGGACAATGAGGGCAGTGTTCTTCTATGAGGAAATTCATGAGGGCTTTTATGGGATCTGTGGTAGGAATTGAAGACAGCATGATAGCTGTGGACTGCGTAAACATTTTTGCGCTCACCTGCATTACTTCATGCTTGATGTCTCAACGAAGGCTATGGCATTTTCTAGTACGATAACTGTTCGTTTCTCAAAATCAGAATCTTTCTACAATGGAGTTGAGGGGCATGATAAATCACAATGATGTCTTGGCCACAGAATTCGCCTTCCCTAAATTCAAGGGAACACATCTGGGAGGATATCGGGCGCTAGATCCATGGTCACAAATCACCGGGTCGTAATTTCCGGGAAATGAATGACATGAGCGTAGAATCCGCGCTAAGTAGAATCGTTGCTGTTTTGAGTTCCACTAGTTAAGCAGGGGGCAACAAGGTTTTGGCTCGTATACCAGTTCCCTACCAACAGCTGCCAGACCCCCCTCCCTCCCCTTGATATGTATGCAAACACACGAAAATTTCTTAAGTACAAACACACACGTCTCATGATGGGAGCTCTGAGGGGTTACAGCTCACACACAGTAAACACCGATCGACTACCATCTCGCTACAAGCAATGAATTAGCTCTACACATTCAGAAGCATAACGATGGCGTATACCGGACAAAAATGGTAAACATTGGAAAGATGCAAAATACACTAGCAGAGGACAAAAACGACAATAGATGAAGGTCTAGAACTAGTCTGTAACAACACAGTTTTCATATTTATGAAAAGAAAGTTGAGAAGGTAAAATTAAAGATATTCCTCCCATCTCCTCAGGGCACACCACGCCACAGACGAACTTCTCTCTCCCTCTAAATTTTTACTTTCAGCATTCCCTACACTCTCCCACTAAAACACAACGCTTCTTACATGAAGCTAAATCTACGAAACAATATTCCACTTCTCAATTTTTCCATCTCGTTCCCATACATTGTACAATATGACCAGCTAAGAAGGAAGAGTTCCGCGATGACTAACATATCGAAAGTGTTCAGATGCAAGAGAGCAAGCGACGTTCTCTGTTGTCCTTGGCAACGCTCACTAACCATCTTTCGTATTGCACGGTAATCCTACAGCTTGTCAGACGTGACAACATGCTAACGTAGTAACATCAGTAATGCACTGTAGAGTACGTAATAGCTCTCAGAGATGATTGGAATGCCAATAATTTACGTAGCCATTGATGGTATGTGCGCGTACGGTTCTGCATCTGCATCGGGTCATTGCCTGCAGTTGATTAATTATCTGGTGATTAACATTTTTATCAGTGACTATACACTGCAACAATATTCTACACCATCTGTATATTACAGCCCAAATGTAACACATCTGTGTAATTTGCGAACAGGTGAGCACTAGACCAACAGATATGCACATAAACATCTACAGATCCTGTTTACTTACCTACGTGAAGTGTTCAATTAATAATGCAACACTTTTTTTTTCTTTGTCGGTTTTGATTAAAATGCAGATTTTGCTGTGGACCATCAGGGAATACTCCCAGTTCAGACCATATAGTTTCATAAAGTTCCGTTCGGTGGCTTCGCTATAAGTAGGCCTCCAAATGCCGGCGGTGATGGAGGTGCTTTCCAAACAGAGTACGGTCACTGAATGCAAAACTAGAGCAAGCAGATAGTCATAGGCGCTTGCAGAATGTCTGTGTAGACATGGAAGAGAACAAAAACACAAGGAGTCGATGTCCGAGGTGTCTGCCATGAACGCAACAATGTTGCTCAAACCTGTCCGATCTCCAGCGTGCCCGCCGGTCACTGACAATTGTGACCTCTTCAATATAGGACGGTGCAGATACCCTCATTCGAGGTGAACGACGGATCACAAACAAATCGCTGCTCAACTGTACTTTCTGCACACCCAAGAACAGCTCACAAAGCTTCAATATACCATTCTTCCTCATCCACCTTGCAGCCCACATCTCGAACGTTTCATTTTCTGTTTGTCTAGTTTAATGAAGGATACATTACGCGGAAGTAGTGTTGTTGCAGTCAGTAACAGTAATTGCAAGCAGGGGAATGGATCGAGCGACGTGACGTGATTCAAGGAATTCAGTCAGTTATACGGCGAATTGCGAAAGTGGGAAATTGAGAACAAAAGGCCGTGACTGTGAAAAGGTCCTAAACGAAATCACGAAGAGAGAGGAAGGCAGAGGGCTACGTAGGTTGAAGCATGCTAATGTAGAAGATATTATCTCATTCCCAGAATATGCAAATCGACTCGAAAGTCAGCTTTCACGAAAGAAACTGAATATGATCCGATTATGAACCTTGTAGACAGCCATTTCTATTTAGTGATTATGTATAGTAATTAAGTGTACAGCCATGACAGCAATTCGGAAGATACTGAGGTGGAAGTTGCACCCAATACAGTGAGATCGTGTGAGCCAGAAACACTTTTGCTTAGGTCTTAAAGCATTTAGACCATCCAACGTCATTCCAGAGAGACGAACAAGAAGAGGAAAAGTATGATTTCGACAAAAAGAAATTAGGTGATCTAGAAGACATCGACGAGATTTCTGGGTTAATAGAGAAATTTTAAACGTCATGCAGAAAGAAAGGAAATTAAATTCAGTTCAATGCAGAAGAAGATTATGATGTGAATGGTAGTGACGATGTCTTTATTTTTCCAATACGAAACGTGGAATAAAAATAGCTTGCGTGAAAGAGAATAAAATAATATGGGACATGAGGAAGTAGATAAATAGGACAATAAAGAAATATAATGGGTTCAAATGGCTCTGAGCACCATGGGACTTAATTTCTGAGGTCATCAGTTCCCTACAACTTACAACTACTTAAACCTAACTAACCTAAGGACACCACACACATCCATGCCCGAGGCAGGATTCGAACCTGCGACTGTAGTGGTCGCGCGGTTCCAGACTGAAGCGCCTAGAACGGCTCGGCCACTTCCGCCGGCGAAATATAATTGTTGGATGGCGCTGTTTGGGAAGTTAAAGTAGCAGAATAGGTTACCGAACCACAGAAGGGTGTGAAGATAGTCGTAAAAGAAGAAACAGTTTGTAAAGAAAACACAGACGGGGGCAATGTCAGAAGGTTGTACAAGATGTCAAGACAAGGAGAATGAGGAATCCTCCTGATAAGCAGAGAGATGTTAGGACGGAATTTTTGGCAGAACACAGCAATAAAAACAGGTTTTTTATGCAAAAGAGAGAAAACTGTGATGAAGATACAAGAACAAAAACCCTGAGTGCCACCGGGATTTATGGGAATGAGCTGTACATACTTCTGTACACAAGTGTTCAGTTTAGTGCAGTCTCGAATGTTTTTCATGAAATAATCAAAAATCATCTGTCTGTAGTTGTAGAACTAGTAACAGGAGTTAAAATGATAGGTGCCACTGGAAAAGAGTGCATAACTGTTTACTACCAAATATTAATGGTCACCAAACTGTGGGGACAAATGTTCAGTTACGTACTCCTGGTGCTTCCTCAATCAGTGCAGAATTACATATGGGAATCAACTGCTTAATTTTAAAGAGAGAGTAATAACTGACTGTGATCAAGAGACGGTCATGCTGAAGGGGAAGAGTTATCAACTACTTTCGAAGTAGCCAGCATTGTAGAGGAGACCCAACTAAATCAGTGAAAATACAGTAGAACTGAAGAGAATGCTGGATTAGGAGATGGATACGAGAGAGAGCACATATGAAGTTTCAGCACAATATCAAAGTAGAAGCCAATTTCAGTGTGTAGTAGATCAGATTGATAACTTGTCAGCTGAGTAGACGGGGAAATTGTCCAAATACTGCCAAGAAACAGCAAGCTGTGTGATAGAGTAAAAACATCACTTCGAGGTAAGAGAGCATGAAACGTTCTCCAAGCCTCCTTATGACTTGCAACTAGCGAAGAAAGCAGTTTCTTAAGTAGATAGTACGGCAAAGAAATGAGCTGAGTAACTCTTTGACAGTATTACTTTTAACAGCTTTGTGGGTTGGGTAGTGCAAAGGGTTAAGTTTTGAGATATTTGGCAGTAGACAAAAGTGTCAATGTTATCAAAAATGGGGCAATGCTGACCATAAAACCAAAATTTTTAATGGATGTGGCTGTAGTGGATACTTTTGCTCCACTACGAAAGACCTCGGGAAATTTCATATACATTTTGGTAGTGGTGAAGTTCATCTCGAGATCTGTAAAACTGTACGTGTTGAGAAAAGCGACAGACAAAGCTGTGTACAACAAGAGGACTCTAGATTATTTCATAAATGTGAGCGAGGCAAAGCGAATACTGTCAGATAATAGCACTCAGTTTTGTTTTAAATGGAAAGAGGGGATGGCTGAAAGACAAGTAGAAGTAATACATATTTCAGCTTACCATCCGTCGAGTAACCAGGAGAACGCTTGTAAGTGAAACAGGACGTACCTATTGTTAGGAAAATCATAGGTCCTGCGACAAATACTTGGTTGTGTTTGGAAAGATAATCTATGAACACACTGAAACATGCGAATACTGGTTTTACTCAAGAAGATATCTTGGGGGCTGAGAGAAATTAATGTATAGCAGGGGAGTTATTAGAAACTCCTCTATGGAATGAAAGTAACATTAATGAGGAAAAGAAATTGCTTAAATAGGAGATACAGACACAAATTGTAGATAGGATTCATATAGTAAATTAAAAACTGGCCATTGGTTTCTCGCTAAAACTCGCATAAAATCAAGTGAAATCAACAAGGAACACAGTAAATTTAATTTTATTGATCAAGAAACATTGAAGATTGTAAACAAACGGCATGCAAATGCGTGATATTTAGAGGAAGGAAAGCATTTAGACTTAAAATAAAAAGAAATATGTGAACCACAAATTCAAAGCGAAATGAATCAGAATAAAGTGTCTGAATAATTAACGAAATTATGTATTTGTATTGGTTTAAGTTAACAGGAAAGAGAGAGGTGAATGACATTGTAATATTTCTTATACTGATTTCTGTTTGTGTACAAAATATGTTTAAAATACACACGATAGTAAACTTTTCTTAAGAGTTACAGAAAAGAGTTGTATTTAATGACATGTAAAAAAAAGTAAGGATTGAGTTTCTAAGGAAACCTTTAAATGAGAGAAACAGAGAGAGAGAGAGAGAGAGGCAGAGAGAAACTTTATGACGGTGTTTACATACAATCAGTTGCCTTCAGATGGTGGAATAAGTGAGGAGAGACTCGAGTGATACGGTAATGATGAACCATAGGGGAAGGAAGAGCACAGAGGAAAGGGCACTCTAAAGGTCATTGTATGTCAGCAACATCGCATCTTCAAATCTGAATCTAAAAGTGTATGATGTATTCTATGTATGCTTTTTGTGTGTAAGATTGGGTGTATTATGGTGCTTTGTTTGCCTGAAAAATCCCATGTTCATGTTTGAATTTGGAATAGTCTGACGTATCGTACATTAGTTTTTATGAGTAGAATTTAATATATTTAGTTAAGGAATTGATAAGCTAAGATTTTGAAGAAGACATTAAATTTAAACTGAGGAATCTAACGAATTTACATCTGTTCCACTTGTTTTTGAGAACAGTTATACATCTTATAATTTTAGGGAACTGTTTAAGTATGTTCTGATGTATGTGTTCTATATAAAACTTGTTACGTTATACTGCTGGAAATTACAAATAAGAAATGTGTTTAGAAGAGCAGGCATTACTTGTTGTAGGGATACATTTCGCTGAATTTATACTGGAAGGACAATACAACGAAAAGCGGGGCAAGTGTAATGCAACAACTGAAATCACAAATAAATTTGCAGAAAATTTTAAAAATCTTATTTGACAATGGATTGGTCCAGTCCGACATTTGATACCTGCCTTGAAATTCGTTGTACAGCAAGAACACTGAAATAAACAGTATGTAAAATTCCTAGCTGCCAAGACACACTGGAAGTATTTTTTTGATACTGAAAATTGCAGATTTCTTATCGCGCCAGGTAGCTGCAAAATTGTGCACCCATACCGTAGCTGTAGCAGCCAAGCATGCACAACACTGCAAGTTCTCATCGACAAACAGATAACACGGCACGACGAGACTGTAATTTGTAAAGTGCATTATAGTTTTCGTTGATAATTTATCCTTCACAAGTGACAATTGAGTATAGTTACTATTCACTTGAACTCATTTAATATCGATAGTAGTTAGCAGTTGCCTTTGTAATATCGCTAAGTGTTAACAATGGAGATAAAATTAAATTAAGTTTATTTGTATTCCCTTCGTATATGCTTGCTAATGGCAGATGTCTTTGTGCAGCTGTGGAATCCAATTGCTGTTTTCAACCTTGCAGAGATGAGAATGTGAAAAACGCATGTACGGTCGAAATCACCTACTTCTGCTGAAGACCAGGATATGTGTTATTTGATTGTTAATTTCTTGATCATTCATTTAAATCATGTCGGCATTTAGTTGTTAATTGTGGAAACTTCAGGAGAAACAGAAAATAATTCTGACGATTTCGTTAACTGTTGTTCGAACAATGATTTTTAAGCTAATTAATGTTCAGAAGAAAAATTTAGTATCTTCCTAACAGAAAAGAAACACTGCCAATAGCTTTCAGTGACAAAAAGGGGTGTAAATTTTTCGGGTAAAGGAAAGCAGAAGAAAATGCTTATAGTTAAGCAGTGTGTAAAACTCGTTTCGTTTCTTAAAGTCTGAACGTAAACTTGGAAGAAAGATTTATACGGAGTATGAAATATTCGCCAAAATGAAAATCTCTAAAAGTGAAAGAAAAACTATTCGGAAGACTTAAAATGCTCGTAAGAGTCAGTGCACCGTTATAGAAGGAGAGGACTCCCTTAACTGCATGTGAAGTTACTGACTTCCAGGCTTCTTCAACGTAGTTAGATTTGGGAAATTATATAGAAATAATGTCTCAAAACTACGAAGTGTACTTCAAGTAAACGTGTAGGGAAATTGTGTGTGTTGAACTTGTGTCTACGACCCTAATATTCAGTGCCTTCATCCGCAAGTTAAAGTCGTACTTTATCTAGAGGAATAGCGTGATACAGCGGCGGGCGAAGGGGCTCGTTTCGTTCTCTTCCATCAGTATTGTGAAGAGCAAACAGTTAGCCACCAAATTACATATACAGCACTCCAATACTTCAAGCGCACAAGATAAGAAAATTTGCGCAGTTACGAGAACGTCAGAATTGTTATGATATAGTGTCAGTAATATCAGTCAAATTATTGTCGAATGGTTTTCAGAACAGAGGTAATATATTCAAATTAATTTTAACATTAATGTCCCAAGCTTCACTTCACATCCCATTTCCTGGTAACAATATGTCTTTCAACGTAAGAGTGTTCAGAGTAATAATTGATGCGACAGTGGTTTTTAATCATACCTTAAATGCTTGACTGTAAAGCGTTTATCTCTTCAGAGGTGATTATATTTTAATCTTGAACAACGGTTGCATTGCTCTTTGTTGATTTCTTAATGAGAGATTTCATATCAAAAGTAGAATCAGTGATAGCTAAAGAAATGAAAATTATTACTCCTAACTTCAGATACAGTGTTACATTAGTTATTCAGCAGCACTGACACATCTTGTCTATAAGTAAACGTCCCTCAGACTTAACACAATTATTATTCAGACCAAAAAAATTCAAGTTTACTTCACAAACATTTGAATTCATTTTCTCATTCAGAGATGGCGATAGAATAACTGTAGAAATGTGATTGGATTTCACATGGACAGTCCTATGGTGATCAATTCCTTTCGAGTCTACAATATTGCTATGAGGCTGACTGGAACTGATCGTAATAACAGCGACTAAGGTCGGCAGTGATAAGACAGTGATGTGTAATCACAAGTCTATCGTGATTATCAATCGGACCCATCGGGCATGTCTGTGTTTTACTTAGATTCCGTTGGGGCACACGGGTTAAAAGATATTTCAGAAGTTATTTCAAAGGTGGTTAAATGTTAACTGTTATAAAAGGAAAAGTCACATTGGTTTAATAGAGATTATGATGTCAGCACTCCAATGAACGAGGCAAGAAGCCCAAGTGAACACTCATTTTGCGTGGCTAATGTCTGTCTGTGGCGCGGAGGCGGACAAGACAACGACTGTATCTATTCCGCCCTTGAGGTGTGAATCCCAGACGCTACATTTCAGTTCCGTACTGTATTCAAACACAGTTAAAATAGAAACAATAAAAGCAGTGGATGTATAGATGTATACGCTTAATATTTTTGTGTTTACATTTTGGTTCCCAACTACGAAACAATTAATCGTTGGTTTTCTTACGTGAACAATATTTACAGGTCCTTCAGATTAGGCTCACGGTTAAAATGAACGACTGTTTTGGTTATAACGTCCTGAATAAATTGCACGAGCCAAAACTTTCAAAGTTATATCCGAGTGTGTGTGAGTGTGCGCGTGTGTAGCTATGTGCATATTTTACACTGAAAGAAACAGAATCAGAAAAGAGAATCACCACTCTTTCTCGTGTTAAAACATGTCTCCGATCAACTATGCACCAAAAAAGTCTAAGGGACTTGGGGAACTTGGAAACTGAACAAAACTTACCACCGCAATTGAACGGTTTTCTAGGCAAGTAGTTTATGACAGTTTGATCATTGATCGACTGATTGTAGTTTACATGCGAGCACACTGGTGTCTGTCTACCGAAATGTGTGGGCACGCCAGGGACAGAGAGGAGGCAGAACACTTTGTACTGCAGCGCTACTGCTGTCAGACATTTCGACATTGTTCAAACCAGTATAACAAATTTTGTTTTAAAGTGCAGTAATGGAAATGGCTAGAGCCTCCCTTCGCGTAGACCGGTAGCCTGGTCCAAGTCTTTCGATTTGACGCCACTTCGCGATTTGCGTGTCTATGGGGATGAAGTGATAATGATAACACATCACCCAGTCCCAGAAAATATCCGACCCAGCCGGGAATCGCATGCGGGCCGTTAGTTATGACATTCAGTCGCGCTGACTACTCGTCTACCAGGGGCAGACTTAAAGTGAAGTAAAAGTGAATTAAACCATTCAATATTATAAAACTAAATGGAGCATGAATCAATTTTACAGTAATGAATTACTGGCTATCACCTCCAGCAGAATTTAAAAGTTCGTCAGCTGTATTATTAGTGGTAGCCTAACGCTCCTGATAACGGCCTCCTCACTACTTTTCAATCCAATAACTGTTACTATTCTTTTAGCCTCCGACATCATTACGAAGTGTCGTATTAATGATCTATGGATCAAGTATTAATCTAATCTAGTCTAATCTACTTATTTCTCGATATGTTTAATTTTTGGACAGAAATTCATGGTTCATCCAATTTGTGTCTTAGTTATTAGAAAGCCGCTGTGTGAAACTGGTTTACGACTGCTTTTTGTGCTTACTACATACCAAACGATGCTGATTGTCATAGATAATTCTAAAACAAGTATCATACTAAATGCTTCCTGTTTTCTGAAATAACAGAAGGCATGAAATTAAACAATCTTGTTAATAAAGCAATGTTCAGTAATGCATTGTTTCAAACTTGCGCTGGAATGAAGGAAACTGTACAATGTGATAAAAGAGCAAGAACTTCATTGCAAAACTATTGAGAAATTTACAGCACAACCGCAGCAGTTACACAACATCCAAGTGTGGAAAAACTCTTTCCTTTGTACGACATTACTGTAATTAGGTATAATGAATATTAAAGTTATATTTACACAGTTTATTTAAATTTGTACGGAAATCAAAAACATGAATCCACAACAAAAGGAGCCAAAATTACGTATTGGAGACACGAAATGTAGCTTTGTGAGTGGTACAATTAGGAAGCCTGTACTTTCACAATACCTTAGAAAAACAACGTTGCATATTGTAATACTTGAAACGAAATAAACAAATTTCACTGAAGATATTCTGTGACTTGCAATAATAAACTAACTTCAGTTGTTCATTGTTTCCACGGTAGAAATAACAGCTGAAACAAAAGCATCTAAAATCTGGGTGATGATCACTGGATTTTCTATAGAAAACGAAGTACCTGCAGAAACTGTATTATTGACAATTGTTGTTTACGTTCATATCCCTCAAGCATCAGAAAATTAGGGGCACTAACTCTGTATACAAACATTCTTCCCTGCTTCGAAACATTTGGCGCAGTTTCCTCTGGTACAATTTATTTCAATCACAATTCGATGACACGTAACCGTCTGTTTAATTTCCTCGAATATTAGCAGTCTCTGTAATTCAGGATAACACTGCCAAGCAACATGCAACCGAATATGTGTTTATGAATACTACCGCATGCTCTAATTCGACCTATTGCATCATGAAAAACAGTTATCTCAATCAAATTTCCTCAGAAATACCTCGTGCAACATATAGTACCATAGTATAAATTGCATTTGTAAACATACGTTTAGTGTTTAATAAGAAACTAAGTTGGGTCTGTATTTCGTCCTAATAAGTATTTTATGTATCTCCAATATTTTCCTTATTACGTTACGTTTAAATCATCTTAACCGTCTCTAAAATAACAAGAAAATTAATTACTTTATTTGGAGATTGGGCCCAAGCCAACAACCTGGACAGGTCCCAGTCCTGGCTCCTAGCGGCCCTGATTCAAGTCATTCATCACAATTAAATTCTCGCAGCCCTCTTCATCGTGCCACCAAATTTCTAGAAAATCCCCACTTCTCTAGCTTCAGCCTATATATTGCCCTTTTAAAATATCCTAACCTATCTACCTGATTAACTGATCCAACTCTCCACTCACCTATCCGCAGAATGCCTGTTTCGTTTTTCCCGGGTGACGAAGTCCTTCTGAGCATCCCCTCCCAGAGATCCGAATGAGGGGACTACCTTACCTTCGGAGTGCTTTACTAAAGGCCTTGCTATCATTATTTAACCATAAGTGAGCCAAAATAAATTGTACACCGTTTTACACCTAGCTGAAGGTCGTTCGTGTTCTCTGCTTGTTGCCGGCAGTGGTGGCCGAGCGGTTCTAGGCGCTTCAGTCCAGAACCGCGCGACTGGTACGGTCGCAGGTTCGAATCGTGCTTCGGGCATGGATTTTGTGATGTCCTTAGGTTGTTAGGTTTCAGCAGTTCTAAGTTCTAGGTGACTGATGACTTCAGATGTAAAGTCCCATAGTGCTCAGAGCCATTTGAAAGATTTTTTCAGTTCGTTGTTCGGCGGAAGTACAGACGAAACACTATCTCATACTTCTGTCGTTCTTTATTCGATGACTACATACTTATTATTATCCTGATTATACATTTCATAAAAATGCAGCCATTTGAAAGATTTTTTCAGTTCGTTGTTCGGCGGAAGTACAGACGAAACACTATCTCATACTTCTGTCGTTCTTTATTCGATGACTACATACTTATTATTATCCTGATTATACATTTCACAAAAATGCAGCCATTTGAAAGATTTTTTCAGTTCGTTGTTCGGCGGAAGTACAGACGAAACACTATCTCATACTTCTGTCGTTCTTTATTCGATGACTACATACTTATTATTATCCTGATTATACATTTCACAAAAATGCAGGAAACAATATTGCTGACTTCTTTGAACAACCATCCCCCTCACGGACGTCTTTCACTTGAATTATTTCACTCCCACTTCTGAATTCATTTAAGGTATTAGGCATGAATTATAACTTCCGATAGGCGTGGCTTAGTAACATATTCAACGAAGATTAAACTTATTATGAAATAACAAACTCGTTAACATAAACCTGAGTACATAGGAGAATTTTAAGAAATTCAGTGTGACATGAGTTCTGATATTATTCTAAATTCCATACACAAATACTGCTCGTCATTAATTATCAGTACAGTTATTTGATATCACCTCTACGATCAACAATGTGGCAGGTGTGAAGTCTGAAAAATATATTGCATTGTGATATTACTTAAAATATGCTTTGCACACAAGTTAAAACATGCAGATATCAAAATATTTGGATTTTTGCTCTTTATTCAGGAAAGATAGTAAGTTATTTTTATCTGTTAAAACAGCTTCACACAAGGTTACCAGCAAATTTTACATTTTCGGAGACTTCCATTTACATGCCTCTTCGCGAGTTTCGATTGCCAACTGAACATCGAACATCGAATTGTGCCCTCTAGAAGCAAAAGAGTAGCCAGTAGACCTGGCTTTTTGGAGAGTAAAGGATTTGGAAGAGTAGTTAAACGGAACTGACAGGGTAGTGATAAGAGGAAATAAGATGAATGTCAACGAAAGTAAAATAAGAATAATGAAATATAGTCGAATCAAATCAGATAATTCTGAAGAAAATAAAATCGGAAAAAGAGAGACACAAAGTAGTAGATGAGTTTTACTATTTGGGCAGTAAAAGAACTGATAATGTCAGAAGCAGAGAGGATATCAAATGTAGACGGCCAATGGCAACAGAAGTATATCTGTAGAAGTAAAATCGGTTAACATAGAATATAGATTTAGGTGATAGAAAATTTTTGCAATGAAGGTATTTGTCTCGAGTGTAGACTGGAATCGAATTGAGAATTGCACAGTAAACAGTACAGACCAGATTGTTGAATTCTCGTCCTGTCACTTTTGTATAAACCTGACGTTTTGGCACATCCTTTATAACCCACAGGATTTAGTTAACAAGAGTCCCCCTGTCTGTTACAATTAGTACTTTCCTTTTTTTCCTAATGTACTTTGAGCCTTTATTTGACGAAAGCCTAATGGGTTTTCAGTTACCTTCACGTCACCAAGCTATCCAGTGAGTTAATGTGATACTGTAACATATCTGAATATGTGATCTAAATGGTCCTCAGAATGAGATTTTCACTCTGCGGCGGAGTGTGCGCTGATATGAAACTTCCTGCCAGATTAAAACTGTGTGCCGGACCGAGACTCGAGTAAAAATTTGAGAGAAGTTGGTAGTTGCTAAACAATGTCCAATGTCTGATTTTCCAGTATCTTTCCTATGTCATCGAAAAGATATGTAATTGGATGCCAGTGTGAACTTCACAATCACCATACTCTCAAGGGGTTCTTTCCATGTATTCTCAGCTACCCTTTAACTCTGAACCCATACCCGCGTCAACTCCACTTCTTTTTTTTAATGCCATAGTTGAAAATAGCGCATGTTATATTCAAACGTGCATATTAAATTTCCTGTCACACTATACTTTTGGATACGTACCTCCAGTCTCGAAGCCCTTTCCTCCTGATGACAACTTTCATCGTCTACAGTCCCAACATGTTTGACAGTAAACGGAGTCATTCGTAGACGAGTAACAGAACCACGCTCTATAAGTTCTTCGTCCTGTCAATGTGAACTTTTTGGAATATTCAGTGGAGAAAGACCTGGCGTAAAAATTAATGTGGAAAACCAACATGGCAATGCCATCTGTGGGCATTAATGGACGAACGTTGGTTTTCCACATTAATTTTTACGCCAATGTGATGATGCCCCAAAAGGATGAAACACGACATATCCTGTAAATATAAAATATTTTACAACCGCAACTGTTTTATTTCAAGAAATTCATAACTGTTTGCTGTACCAAGCACCCAGCATGGAATGGGAAAATGTTAATTGCAGCATTATGTGTCTTTGAAAGAAATACATGTTAACAATGGGTGTGATAATAAATAAATATTCTGGTCGCAATGAGAATTTTCTTTTATTTATATTTTATACGACACGTTTCGGGAAATGATGCCCATTTTCTGTGAACTACGCCATTCTTTCCATAACTCGTAGTATAAAGAGAAAAAATGAGACTCATGTCCTGAAACACATCTTGTCAAACATAGAAAAAGAAATTCGAGACTTTCGAGACTAGTAGCAGAAAATATGTTTATAAACAAACCTAGTGATTTCACCGTCTCAGGCTTTCACAAACCAGAAAGGTAATATCAGCTTAGGTGGTGACTGTGTGCCCAAATCAGAAAGGTGTTGACATATATACACACACACACACACACACACACACACACACACACACACACACACATATATATATATATATATATATATATATATATATATATATATATATATATATATATATATATATATATATATAACTGGTTGCTGGTTAGTTCCTACACTGTGTCAATGTATTTTTCCAGTCTTCTGCTAGTACGAGAAACTTTTGATAATAGAAGATGGATTATATTTCTATGTCTGATTGTTGTGATGTCTGTTCACTAACACTGATCTACTTATAATAACAATCATTGGAAAAGTCAAAATCTTGTATAAAAACATTACAGAAGTATAAAAGGGTGTTGAATAGGGCTATGTACTCTACGTAGACAAAAGAGTGCTGACATTCATTTCATTAACAGCAGCTGCGTACCGAACTGCACACATATATTCGTTTTACTATTGTTGGTGCAACAGAATAGCATATAAACTGAAAATACTAGCCGGCAGGTGTGGCCAAGCGGTTCTTGGCGCTATAGTCTTGAACCGCGTGACCGCTACGGTCGCAGCTTCGAATCCTGACTCGGGCACGGATGTGTGTGATGTCCTTAGGTTAGTTAGGTTTAAGTAGTTCTAAGTTCTAAGGGACTGATTAACTCAGATGTTAAGTTACATAGTGCTCAGAGCCGTTTGAACCATTTTTTTGAAAATACTTTTTTTCCATCCTTTGCGAAATTTCGCTTCACTTTATTTCCGAGATTTCGCACATGTTTTCCGTCGTGCAGCTGGCGCTCTGATTCGTCCCTGCGATACTAAGTAGGAAATGACGTTAGGAGTTAGAGCAGCCCACTTAATTGTCTTGGAATTGCAGTATATGTGAACTTGGCTGTGAACATGAACATTTTTGTCTAAGATGCAATCTGGATACAACTTGCTGCTACCGTGACCCTCGACACGTGTGACCGTCACATTTTGCAAGAAAAAGGAGCTAACCAACAAAGTACGTAATTAAAATTTTTAACCCTACAAATAATTAATAACAGTAAATAACAGGTAAAAAGGAATAACATTAAACATTCAATAATAGTTTGTCTTCTCTTAAAAATTATTCAAGTAAGATAACTTCTTGATAAAATGAAGTTTCTTACTGAGGGGTCTTCCTGAGCTTCATCGGGCAGAAAAAGAATTAACTACCACATTTCAGTCAGTTTTGACCTTCATCATATATTATCACTGGACCAGCTTCTCGTCGTTGAGTATTTTCTGTTTTCTTGTTTCCACAGTCCTGTAATATTTGGGAAAGAACAACATTTACCGCCAAATCCGTTATTAAATGTATTTGAAGAGACGATAGGGAAAAAAGTTCGAAGTGCCAATTCCGGCATTTGAGAGCAGAATGAGGAGAAAGAAGGATCTCTGTCTACACATCGGTGAATTAGATCCAAAAATGGAGAAAGTGTTTTGATAACACATAAATAGGCTGCTCACCACAGCACTACAAGAAGTAATGAAAAAATTAGACGATAAATACTTCTAGACGGCTGTTCACGTTTACATTACTTTTGTTATTGTTTAAATTAGTTGTTTGCTGTTTTTGTCGAACAACAACAAATATAATACGAACGTGAAAAGCTGTCTGAATATGAACCTTTCTGTTTGAAACCGGTAACAACGCTATTTGTATAGATAAACACACCTATAAATAAGGGGTGAACACTGTTTTCTTCCTCGTAAGAATGATCTTCTATTTTATACACATCTACGGTCTCAAAAAAGTCGTTTTTGAACAACTTGCGGGAAGAAAGTATTTATTCCAGATTTCACTGACACTGAGGCACTAGATTTTATTTCTGGTTCGTCATTTGGAACATGACTCGAGTCTAGGGACATGCAAAAGAGTACAGAGAACAAAAAAGCACTGCAAACGCGTTTTGTGAAACGTTTTTGAACGTTTTCCATTTTCATTCTTCATTTATGTGACACATTTGCGATTTCGACTCATAACAGCATTTTTCAAGTTACATATTTTTCATGTCATATATAGTGAAAGGGTACAGTGCCGCCCAAAATTGAAAATAGGTACCACATTCTTCGTTATTCTTGTCACAACAACATATTTCTTGTAATAATAACTCAATTTCACTTAATACGCCGAAGCTGAAGACCAGTGTGGGAAAGAAGGCCTTTATTTATTTAGTTGATCACATGTGCACTCCCACAAAATAAATCCCTATATGCAATGTGGTGAGATCTGCGAAATGAATGAATGTACTGTCGTCTGCTAACCGCAGATAGTGAATGTGCAATATACGAACATCTTTGAGACAGGCCTTTGGTCACCTTTGGTGGAAACAAAGCGATGAAATTTACCTGAACTTTGAGCGCCTGAAATGTGGCTGACCAATACGGTAGCAAGGTGCTCCCCCACCTCGACAGAGGTGTGAGCTGACCTGAAGAACGGCCATGTTTCAGCACTCAGGCGCTGGATCTTGTGTTGGTAAGACCTGTCTTAGGTGTGCTCCGTAGAGACAAAAGAGTAGAGAGAATGATATGCATGTGGAATACGTAAGAGAGAAGTTTGGAATAATAATTTCCCTATTTCAGGAACTTTTGTGGGGAGAATTCAATGTCAGGCAGGTACTATTAAGGGGATCGTAGTAATCATTGGAAGTGACCAATGGTCACAATGAAACAACGTGTAGCAATAAGTTGAAATACTTCCGAGTGATAAAGTTAAGCTTAATTACTGGCATGTGTACTATAAGTTGGAAATATTTAAGAAATGGCGTGTGCAGGACTTGAAATTAGAGACGAGTGCTTCCACGTGGTGAGTACTGTGTGAGTCTCAATCTGTGTATAAATAGAAGTCTATGGTATCAGTTGAGGACTCGCGTGTGTGACGAATATGTTCTTAATATTACTTTGCGTGTTATGTTTCCGTGTGACACTTGATTCAAACTACAATACTCTGAGATTGAAGCAAGGTGAGTCAGCCGTCTATCCAGCAACGCCAATTGGCTTGCATTGCACAGGAAGACGTGCATGCATCCTCCAGAGTTCATAATAGGAAAGAAACGTTACGAAGTGGGGCAGTGTCATGTGAAATTCAGATGAATACTAATTGAAGAGAGAAAGCTGAATGTGATGTGATTATAACGTTGTGACTATTCCTTGTGTTGTATTCCATGTTGCCAGTGTGGTGTATTTCATGTAATTTATGTATGTGTGCTTTGCATGGGAGAGTAGGAAGATAGGTTCAGAGGCAGTGAGTTATGCATGTTACTTTTTGTACCGCTCGGTCTGGAGGAAATTTTCGTGATGATGGGTGTGAGAGTCGAAGTGTGAGACATAGCAAAAGATCCACCATCCTATCCAGAAAGTGCACTGTAGTGTTAGATAATTAGGAGACCATAAGACAGAGAATCACCAATGTAAAGCGATGCCCACTGGGCGGAGTTTCTCATGTGTAATTATTGTAGGAAATCTAATGGTGTGTTTAGGTTATAGAATTTACCGGAATAAAAAAGATAGTGAAACGAAAAAGATTGGTGGCCTTTTCCTTCGAATAGTATGTTGTCATAATATCCAGAATTTATAATGTGTGTGCCAATCATATTCAGTGCGAGGGCCACTTGTTGATCAAAGCCGTTGGGTAAGAAAGAAAATGTGGTATTGCCAGTGCATAGAGAACAGTCAGAGTTGTGTAAATTACTAATAGTCATATGTGCGTTATCCGTTTCCGTTGCGTAATATTCAACCAGGTGAATAATTTGTAACTTAATTGTGAGTACTAGAGCTCATGTTACTCGATAAATAAGAATGAATCTCGCTTGGCAGACCACTCATCTTGCAGGCATGACTGCTTGATGCCACAGTACGAGACGCATGTGGGTGCCTCTCAATGTGAAGTGCGTCAATGCATCATTCCTCTTGAAAGGGAATCCATTTAAAAGGAACGGTGTATTGGCGCACATCACATTGAGGATTAATCTGGAATTGTCGTAATATATCGAAATTTTGACCAAGGAGAATAAAATAAATTAAATAAGAAACACGGCAAGAAATGTCATTTTCCCGTCTTTTGTCCGTTTGTCTTGCGGCATCACGACTCTAGGCAACTTTATTGTTTATTTACTATATTAAACTTTGCTGAGCACTTAATTTCTATGACTTGTTAACGATGAGTTTGATACTTAATTACTCAATACAGAAAAACTAATTTCACCAAGTGTGACACAAAGTGAAAAGGTCGAACACAGTGAGCTAACTTAAGAGATTCGGAAAGACTGATCGTTTCAGGCTCACAAGCAAGCTAAGACCTATCTTAAGAAGCTGGAAAAACGCCAGCGTGTTACCACTCCACACATGTGGAAGTAGCTGCAGTGGGCGCTCTCTGTCCCACATCTATGATCAGGCCGTCACTCAGTCAATAATTTTTTATGTGCTTTTATATTGGTTCAGATATCTTTAGTATACTATGAGAATCTCTAGAATAATTTTCGCTAGAGTAATCTTCGCTTCGCTTCGGTGCTGGTACTTCTGCGTTCCTGTTTCACTTCACCCATAGAACAGGATCATTACATCCCAATTTGCAATAAGCTTCGTCGGCAATAACAAGGGCAGTTCCAATAAAGCAACAACGCCTGCTCATTTTAAGAAAGTACATTTAATAGCGTTTGATAATATACGGTGCATATTTCATTTCATATTTTTACGAAGCCTTCCATTCGTCCCGTAGAAAAGAGGGCAGACCCGTTAAGTGGTTATGTGTCCTGCATCCCGAGAAAGTTTGTTGGAACGAAAATAGGTCCCGTAGTTTTTTGACACTCTCTTCCTAAATTAGAAAACGAAATATTTTGGCCATTTTTTTATGTGAGAAATACTCTATCGACGCTTATCACACTTACTGTTGTCCTTGTTTAGTGCGTTCTGTGGACAATGTAGACTGACGAAGTATGCTCAGTCTAGTATTGGAAGTTGATGTGGAGTGTTGTTATTTGCGTGAACTACGCTTTTATGCATAAACATAAATGCATCTTTTCTCATAACTTGAAGAAAAAGTATCCTTTCAGGAAGAGCCAATGCTTTGTTACGAATTTTGCTGCAGACTTGACAATGCCAGATTTTTCGATTGCGCATGGTGGAAGCTCGAACATTGTCCACCACAAAAAATCAAACAATAATAAGCTGGTTTCTTCTGCTGCTGTTGCAACAACTAAAAATAAATTGTTCCTTCACCAAAAAATCAATGGGTAAATTAGTTTCTCACATCGTAAGAAATTCTCCTTAGACTGTCTCTATGAAACATTCATTTAAAAATGTAAAACACTGCCAGCATAAACAGTCTTTATTAAATGGCTATCACAAAATCTTTGATATTATGCTCACAAAGTTATACATTATGACCTCATACTTCACCGTAACTTCTAACAAACATTTTATTAAAGTGAGCTCTGTAAGGGTGAAGCCACACAGTACAAACAAGAGCTTTAATTTCTATCAAGATAGAATGTATAAATAGTAAATGCTTAATTTCTGAAATTCCAGGAAATGAAGAGGCTACACTTCCTACATCTTAAGCAACATTAACATACCATACCGTTCGTCATAATCATAGCTACAACAAATGTAACTGAAAAAATCTGTGATCTCAAGTTTAGTTGTAACGAAACCAAAGCTGATGCCATTGTTAATAATGTATTAACTTCTAGTTGCAAACATCTTCTTAAGAAAGATATTGGAAATATAAACTTCGTAAGTTTATCCATTGATACCAACAACGACAAATCAACAACGTTTCCCCCAGTATAGTTAAATATTTCATTTCCGAATTCGCGGGGCATAAAAAAAACTGGAACTTATTATTATTGAAAATGTAACTTCTAATCTAATATGTAAACATGTGAAGTCAATTCACCATGATCGCTACCCAGATCTGAAGTTTGTGTGTTTATCTGCTGGCAATATGAACAATATATTTGGTGGAAGTAACAGAAGTGGCAGAGAAAATAGTTTTGCTAATTTGCATGCAGTCCTTGATAGAAATCATCTTACAGATGTGAGCTGAATGGCACATATCATCCACAACAATGTGGAAAGGTCTGAGTGAAATTTAAAAGTATTTTCATATTTGTACTGTAAGGGTGGAAAGACTCAAAGAGTTCTATGTTTTAGCAAATTTTGTTTACTGTCAATGGCTAGGTTGTTGCAGTACAAGGCTGATGGCATTGATTCCGCTCTTGAAAGAACATTGAATTTTTATTTTCTGCTCTAAAGTCATTTACCTTCTCCGAATAGGGTCGTCCTTAATCTTTTAAAAGAGTTTTGGACAATGAGGAATATGAATCAACGTTGGGGTTTGCTCATAGTCAGATCAGTGATTTTGACACAAGCATTTGAGAAACCGAAAAATAGAATGCCTAGATTGCAGAGAAAATATCTTTTCATGAATTACTCATATCAAAGATTAAAAAAAAAAAACAAGGATGACAATAATTTTGTGAGTTTTAAGGTTAAATATATGTTGAAGGAATTGTATGATGGTGATCAAGCTGCTGGCCACTGTGAGTTCTATCCCATGTCCATCCATTTTGCAATGTAGCACTGGAATATTTGGTTTCATGGGGGAAGCAGTTTTCAGATTAGAATTTTCAAAGGAGCTAGAATGGTGTGATATAGACTCAAGTTATTGATCCAGAAAGTAAGCAGTGTAGCAATTGAAAAAAAACTCTTGGATGAATACAGTATTCTCGAAACGAATGTAGCTGAAAAATTAAATTGCGGGAGGAATTATAAATGGGTTGGAATATTTAGTGTTGAAGGAAAGATGCATTAAAGAAGAAGTCCTACTTCAAACTATGGAACCTGGTATATGCGCCCCTGGTCGAAACGACGGAATAGAGCATTTTTCTTCAATAATGGATCTTTATTGGCCTTCTGAAGAAATAAATGCTATAGATCGTACAACTGACAGTGAACCAGCTCTCACCTGTAACCTGAATGTTTCATGTGCTGGCGTGCATGACAGGATACTACCCAACAGGCAGTTATGTGAGCAAATTTACCCAGATGTAAAACTCAAACAAGGCTCTAGTAATATGAATATCCAAGTGCAATTCACTTGTAGTATTAATAAACGTTGTTCCGACGCAAAGTCCATTGATTCGGTATCACATTGCCGTCATCCAAATGTTTTGTTATTGCAGTATTTCAGATATTACTGATCAGTTGATCGCAGCCTTTTCAGGTGTCCTGTATTTTCCTGGGAGAAAATGGTTGGCTTAAATTTCACATTGAACAATTCTGACAATTAAATTAACGTGATATACTGCGTAACAATCTGTCATTTAATCTCGCTTGTAATCAGAGCGATTGCTGTTAGAAGTGAATGATCGGTCTAACTAGCAGTAAGCTTAACTTTGAAGCGTATCGCTGTCCAGTACAATTTATTTCGTGAAGTGTTAGTGGTGATGACGCTTCGTTGTAGCCTCATTAAATTGGACATAGGAGTTAATGGTTACAAATTACATTTGTTACAGTCTTGAGGATTTCTCGGTAAGGACGACGCACCATGTTATCTTGGATGGAAAGCAGGCAGACAATATCAATGGTTACCCTAAAATTTTCAGATGGTGAAGTAAAATGTAATGAGTTACTACTTGATAAAAATTAAACAAATACGCGATCAGATCATGATAAGATTCCAAAGTAGTGCATAGATTGTGAAATTACTTGAAATCTCCTAGTACCACGAAGTCGAGGTGACCCCACAAGCATATTAAAAATTTATATCCCTTTGTTCTTAGTATTTTTATATTACAAATGTATGACATTCTGCCTCTGATTTAAATGTATTAAGTGATGTTTCGTTTGTTTTTATATTTACAACACATTAAAATTTATCCTTTGCTTTTACACTGAATGGCACTGGTGCAATACGACCCCAGCTTAAATTGTTTGTTTGTTGAAACTTCCTGGCAGAGACGACGTACTGGTAGAATTGAAGGAGTGAGGACGGTCGTGAGTTGTTCTCGGGTAGCTCAGATGGTAGAGCACTTGCCCGCAAAAGACAAAGGTCCCGAGTTTGAGTCTCGCACTGCCACACAGTTTTAATCTGCCAGGAAGTTTCATATCAGCGCACACTCCCCACAGAGTTAAAATCTCATTCTGTATGTTTGTTTCTTGAATAAAAGATTTATGAAGATGTACTGATGAATGTTATGTCGAACAGCTGTTCTGTAAAGCACCTTCAACAACGAAAACATTATTATTGACTTATCTTTGTACTCATTATGGTTTCTTGCATCAGTTGTTTTGCCCACTACCACTTAGGTCAAAAGCTAACTGGAAATATGTATCTTTTTTATATTCAAAGGTATATTTTTCAAAATATGTGACTTTTTCTCTCGGATTCAATTGTATTCAATGATGTTTTGATCAGTTTTATAATTACTATGCATTAAATTGACTTTGTGTGTGTGTGTGTGTGTGTGTGTGTGTGTGTGTGTGTGTGTTTCTTTTCACTGAGCATTGCTAGTGTCATGGTAACTCTTATTTAAATTTCTTTTCCTTTGATGAACTTAATATTTATGCAAATTGAATCATTACTGTTATACTGAACAACGGTCATGCATCCTTTTACATTAGTTCATTAAAATGCTGCCAATATATCTCGCGTAAATTATTTGGTATTTACAGGTCCCCAATGACACTCCATGAGAAAAAAAAAATATCTGGTATGAGGAGAGTTAAACGTACCAAAACGTAAAGTTATGCAGTTTTGATAACATCTAATCGTAATATCCTATGACTACAATATTAACGAGAGACAGTTATAATGTGAACTCAAAAAAATATCCATTAATTGTAAGGATAAGAAATGGAATGTCGATATAGGCTCAGTCTTACGCAAAGCAAGTTGCAGAACTCAGTTCATTGGTGGAATACTGGGAAAATAACCAGCCTACAAAGTACTTATGAGTCCCATCTTAATGTTTTCCACCCATGCCACCTAAGACTACTTGACATATACAAAGAATGGGAGCATGATTAAGCACAGATTTGACTGACTCGTGAGAGAGCCAAAACGGGCAGATGATAAAAGGTTGCGACGACCACTGCCACCCAAAAGCTTCCTTACAAAGTTGTAAGAAACGTTATTAAGTGACGATATGTACATCTTCCGCTACGTATCTTTCCCATAAGGCACGATTAGACTAATTGCAACGCACTTTGAAACGGGCATAAACCGTGTCATTTGGTACAATGCTGAGTTCCCTCTGGTTCCATTTCAGTACGGTTTGTGCAGAATGTGGGTAAATGTACATTGCGACACAAAATTGCCTGTGAGTAATTCATTCCGTACGTTACGCACAAAAAAATAATCATATTTAGGGCGGTATATGCAAAAAAAAAAGACCGATGAAAGTTTCATACCTCATATGCCATAGATACGTACACCATTTTACGTGTTTAATCCTACCACAAAGATTTTATCTCTCTTCATGTCTTATAATGATGTTGTCCTGCTCTTCATTGTACATCTCTGTTGGAAGTCAGTCAATTATCATACATCCGAAAATGTCACAGATAGCAAAAACTAAATGGGCTTGGTTATACCACACACGTTGTTCATGATATGGAGTGTAGCATACTCTGCTACAGTCACATTTCAGCCAACAGCCGACCCTACACGTGCTATAGCGTAGCTTGATTAGCGGCTGCGCGAACGGAAATGCGCCCTCCGCCGGCGGTAATTGCTGGGTTGCCACCCCCGCAGTCACGGCGGCGTGGTCGTATTAGCAGTCGTTACGTCACGGAGGCTGCCGGGGGTCGTTCTTCAAAACGAGTGTCAAATGAATGACACAACACGCGACGGCCCAGTACAGTAATGGATGGAAGGGCTTTCGGACACGCGCGCGTTGTATGCTAATTTCAGCGCAGCTACGCTGCAGTATTCCGTCCCACTCTCTCTGAGTTGCAGTTTAGAGCGTATGACATACATAATTCTTTAATGTGTGAGTGATATTTTGACAACCATTTTTTCTTCCCTTATTGCAAATAACTATGTACTCAGCAACTTCAGTTTCGAATGCAGCGAATTCGAAATACATTCTGTCGAAATTAAAGAGTAACATTGCCACTACAGCGTGAAATTCCCTGTGAAAATACTTGAAACTTAAATAAATTATCCAGGAATTGTAGCAAATTTAGTGTGAATTTGAGAACATTTCGAAGCAAATACTAGAAAACGTCACCCAAAATACAGCAGATTTACTACTTTCTGAAATTCTGCATTTAAAATAGTGGCCAAGTAAACAATTGAAGTGAATTTAATATGGAATATAGAAAGGTCTGGTAACAGCTATAGAGAAACACGTACTCTACAACACACGTAGGGCAGTATATAGAAAGGTCTGGTAACAGCTATAGAGAAACACGTACTCTACAACACACGTAGGGCAGTAACGAAAGAACTTATCCAAAGACACCGTCAGACACACAAAGAAAGTTGTAAATAATAAATAAAGGCTTTTATGCACAAATTAATGCAAGATGATTTCTGGAAAGCTTCTCTAAAATTCCTAGCACGCGACACGTAAAACGCTATAGATGTAGGCTACTGTTATACTTTATACGGTAATTTACAAACGACGGCTTTCAAAATTGAATATGTCACATTATACTGAATGAACCTACAACTGAGAGAGAAAAGCAAGGAGGATTCAAACAAAAGTAAAAAAAAAAAAAAAAAAAATGCTACTACGTGTTGAAGTTGACATTCGAAAAAAGAAGCGTTCTGCTGTAAGGGGTGTTCGAAAATTCCCGTTACAGACTTCTAGGGCTCGTTGAGGAGAGTGAGCACACAATATTTTGAGCAGATCCAGTGTCCGGAAACGTACCGTTTCCGTTCTACGAGGGTCTCATTTCGGATGTGTTACACTTTCTCGTCTGTTGACGGAAAGAGAAAAGCCTCAGAGTGGCCTCTCCTGATAAGCAAAGGTTAAACAGGGTGACGTGTACCACTTGTTGTTGGGCCATAAGCAAAGTTAAATTTACGAGACTACTCTAGAGATAAAGGAAGATCTGCTTGCTCGAGTTCTGGCCGTCGCACTAGAAGCTGAAGAGACAGCAGGTGGGATGGAGGGTGTGTACCAGAACATGCTTCATAGGTACATCGTCTGTAACAGCGTTGGTGGTCGCCACATCGGATTACTCTTGTAATGCATCAGTACTGTTCTATACATGCAATGTACTGAGTTCTTCTACGTTTTGATGTAATTTAAATACGTAATGTTTATGTGTTAATACCAAGAATGTGCTTAAATGATAAACGAATGTTTCGCTATGTTCCCTCTCGAAATATTACCTAATAAATGTAACGCGTCACACCTAGTTCAGTTTTTCGAGCAGAAGTGGATGGCCTGAACATCTGAACTGAAGCCGTTGTAGAACTAGTATGGTACATGGGTTCCTATTCAGAATATTGTGTAAACACAAGTCTTAGAAGTTTGTAACGGGAATTTCCGAACATCCTGTATGACGTGAGCATCTAAGTGAAGGTCCACCAACTGCGATACATCGCTGAAAATACGATCTTCGTTTAACCGGGGAACATATGAGATACCGAACGCAAAAATTTTTCTATAATGAGATAGAAGTAACTTCCCGTGGCCCACTTAGTCAAATATTTATACCAGTCAATATCAATTACGAAAATGTATTAACATTTTCTGAAACTGGATGTATGACAACTATTTGCAGCACGTGGCAAGGATTCGTACTCGGCACAAATTTTCATGTGTCACAAAGATGCGGATCCATTTTGTTATATTTAACATAGCTGTAATTGTCAGAACAGTTTCTGTTCCTTCAGATATGCAGGTATGTCTAGATGGCAATGTAACGTGAGATGATACAGACACTGCACGGACACAGACAGTATAACCATCAAAAAATCAAATACTCGTACAGACAGTATCGCTTAATTGCTCAACGAGTGTGAATGACGTGACCGTGCAGCCTTCATGGTTTATGTACACCGAAATCATTTCTGCCGTCTGGATGGATAGTTTTTAAAACAAGGCTAAGGACTGTCAACAGTCTCCATCACTGTACAGTCCGCTAGTGTGGTTCTTCGCATGCATTTTAAGTCCGCATGAAAAGAATACAATCCTTGCTGACATTTGTGGCAATCAGTACAGCTTTGCAAAAGAAAGAAACAGTAATACGAGTATTTTCTGAATAAATTCATCATTCTGAGAACCATCGCTGACAGCCGTCTCCTTCGTCCCTGACGACGGTCCTAGTAGTTAGATTAAGTTACTTCAGTTACGTTATCGTTATATTCGTCCATCGTGATGTAGGAGAGACCATTACGTTGAGAACCTACGGGACATCCGATCTTGTTTAGCTGTCCTACAATCACAGCAGTAGGAAGACAATCCCACATTACTAGCTGATGGTAGGAAGACTGTGCCCATACCTAGCAGTATGACCAATGCATGAAATTGCATGTGCAGGTAGGCGGTCAGATGCTGTGTCAGCTGTAACCTGATACACATTTCGCCAGCAAGAATACTGCCTCTTCATCAAAAATTCGACCTCAGTGAAATATCACACACCACCCCCACCACCCCCCACCACCAATATATAAGAGTAACAACCTGGCATTCAACCTGCCATTGAAACGAAAGAGGCAGACACTATGCAGACACCATCTTCATCATGTTGAAAAGTATCTGAAGGATCTAAATTTTGTGCCTTTTACAAAAGTATCTGAGTATTTATCAAAAATATGTAAAGGATGTAACTTAACAGCACTTTTATGTCAAAAATTACATAACGATAACACACTTGTGCACACGTGCACACGTGCACGCGTGTACACACACACACACACACACACACACACACACACACACACACACACACACACACAAGCATGGGCATGTACACACAGAAACACACACACACACACACATACACACACACACACACACACAGTTAGATCTCCTAATCACAGCCCCGTATTTTACTTGCCATTCAAACGAATCAGACAATAAGAGAGCTTCCTACGTCAATGATGATGCTCTTTCTCTATTGAATAATGTCCATATGTGACTAGTGAAATGTAAACCTGGCAGGTGGAGAGAAAAAGAGCAGCTTGATGCTTTATCAGTAGTTTCGACAAGTCTAGAGTTCTTTGAGTTGATAGAAACCTTACAGAATGCATAGCATCTACTTGTGCTCGTCTGCATGCAGCTTCGTTCTGGTACATACGCACTCTTACAGAGTAACCCAATGTTCTTTCAAAATCAAGCCATTTTATGAAAGCTTTATTTCCTTTTCTGCATATGATTTTAGAATTAGATATGTGAATAAATATTCGCTCTGCCGTAGTTCGATGTTGTAGAAACCTCCAGTGATAAACGATCTGATTTTCCCACCATGTTAAAAATTACCTAATTCTTGATCAAAGCACATACATATATTGACAGCATTGTATATCCACACCTGTATTATGTATCAAAAATATGTAACTTTTAACTGAGTGCGTAAATTGTCACTTTGTTCAAAAATATGCCCTCTGTTCAAATGTAGGCGAACAACCTGCATTATTTATTATATGTACAAAAAGATATTGGCAAAATTGGTAGAACTTACAGTTTCATCACATTTGCATTGTTCATCAAACAATATAGGCTACCCAAAATACTGCCTTCTCATTAAATTCCATCTCTCACGATTTTTATGCTTTACTCTCTCATTGATTTCGATGCCATAAATGAAGATCCTTTAAGGGCACATAGTACATAAGAAATCGAGAGGTCACACACATAATTACTGACGTTACTTCCGATATTAACATCTACAAGAACAGATTCTAAAAGTATAATTTTACATTGTTAGCGTCATACTTTAAGCCGTTAATGCCTGTACACACACTGACAATACTCCAGTACTTGCAAATCTAAAACGGATGCGATATGTGTAAAGGTACCAATAAGATAATATTTACACATCTGTATTATAGACTGTTTAACAAGGATGAGTTCCTATAGGACTTGATTAGTGCAGACTAAATAAATTTGACAACTGGTCTCTACAAAAAAATAATTTTATTGCAAGAAAAACCATGAATAATCTTATCATACTTCACCAAAGTGCTCATGTCGAATAATGTACTACCTCGCTGTCAAATTTCTTCTCTCTGTGTTTTATGCTTCATCATAAACATGTTTGTGTCTATTACTGTACATACTTGTTAGTAAATTTCATCCTTCACGATTTTTAGTCATTAGTTATTCATTACTTTCAGTGCCACAAGATAGTTGACCTTTTAGTGTGTGTAGTTCATAGAAATATTTCACACATGCCACCAATGATGTTAAACTGATGCTAAAATATACAAAGGGAAGTAAAATAAACTTTAAGTCATTTGTATCTAAAGTGACACGTTAAATCTAAAATGTCTGTAAATAAATATATTGCAGATAGTGCAATATCTACATTTCTTAAATACGTCAAAATATATAAAGATGTTGACAATACATAATTTGCACATTTCTCTTACAAACTGCTAAACATTAATGAATTCAAATAAAGATTTATTTGTTATCAGTGGATTGGCTCTGTAAGGTGGCTGCGAGAAAATTTATACATTTAAAGACATCATTCACGTCGTTAGGCTGTGCAAATCACGTGCCCAGCTAGTTCAAACAGAGCCGACAGGCACATAGTGAAGTGTGCTCAAGTGAGACGCTGGGAGACAAGACATGACATACAGAGAACGCTGACTCTCTGTCTTACGCCGGTAAGCTAGCACGTTACTGTTCTGTTACTGTGTAATCAATCATTTTGGATTGTTGGTGTTGGGTTTTGTAACAAGGCCAAATTATTTATCATAATCAACAGTCAAACTTCTTAAGTTATGGACATAACAAATTGCAGCTACATCGAGTGGAGATTTGGCAACATGTGATAGTCTAGACGCATATGAGTATAATATTTTCGTCGGACAGCTATAATCGTTGCAAATGAAAGTTTTAACAGTACAGGTACCTACATTATTCATCACAAACCACAATGTTAGTACTTACGTTATAGATGAAGGTTAACTAGTTACTGATACTTAACGAAATAGTCTAAAAAAAAATTCTTGATGTTTCTATAAACAGTTCTCGAAACTACACTACACGATATATGCTAACCATCTCCCTGCTCTAAAGAATGTATTTGGAACTACACTCATGGAAATGGAAAAAAGAACACATTGATACCGGTGTGTCAGACCCACCATACTTGCTCCGGACACTGCGAGAGGGCTGTACAAGCAATGATCACACGCACGGCACAGCGGACACACCAGGAACCGCGGTCTGGGCCGTCGAATGGCGCTAGCTGCGCAGCATTTGTGCACCGCCGCCGCAGTGTCAGCCAGTTTGCCGTGGCATACGGAGCTCCATCGCAGTCTTTAACACTGGTAGCATGCCACGACAGCGTGGACGTGAACCGTATGTGCAGTTGACGGACTTTGAGCGAGGGCGTATAGTGGGCAGGCGGGAGGCCGGGTGGACGTACCGCCGAATTGCTCAACACGTGGGGCGTGAGGTCTCCACAGTACATCGATGTTGTCGCCAGTGGTCGGCGGAAGGTGCACGTGCCCGTCGACCTGGGACCGGACCGCAGCGACGCACGGATGCACGCCAAGACCGTAGGATCCTACGCAGTGCCGTAGGGGACCGCACCGCCATTTTCCAGCAAATTAGGGACACTGTTGCTACTGGGGTATCGGCGAGGACCATTCGCTACCGTCTCCATGAAGCTGGGCTACAGTCCCACACACCGTTAGGTCGTCTTCCGCTCACGCCCCAAGATCGTTCAGCCCACCTCCAGTGGTGTCGCGACAGGCGTGAATGGAGGGACGAATGGAGACGTGTCGTCTTCAGCGATGAGAGTCGCTTCTGCCTTGGTGCCAATGATGGTCGTATGCGTGTTTGGCGCCGTTCAGGTGAGCGCCACAATCAGGACTGCATACGACCGAGGCACACAGGGCCAACACCCGGCATCATGGTGTGGGGAGCGATCTCCTACACTGGCCGTACACATCTGGTGATCGTCGAGGGGACACTGAATAGCGCACGGTACATCAAAACCGTCATCGAACCCATCGTTCTACCATTCCTAGACCGGCAAGGGAACTTGCTGTTCCAACAGGACAATGCACGTCCGCATGTATCCCGTGCCACCCAACGTGCTCTAGAAGGTGTAAGTCAACTACCCTGGCCAGCAAGATCTCCGGATCTGTCCCCCATTGAGCATGTTTGGGACTGAATGAAGCGTCGTCTCACGCGGTCTGCACGTCCAGCACGAACGCTGGTCCAACTGAGGCGCCAGGTGGAAATGGCATGGCAAGCCGTTCCACTGGACTACATCCAGCATCTCTACGATCGTCTCCATGGGAGAATAGCAGCGTGCATTGCTGCGAAAGGTGGATATACACTGTAATAGTGCCGACATTGTGCATGCTCTGTTGCCTGTGTCTATGTACCTGTGGTTCTGTCAGTGTGATCATGTGATGTATCTGACCCCAGGAATGTGTCAATAAAGTTTCCCCTTCCTGGGACAATGAATTCACGGTGTTCTTATTTCAATTTCCAGGAGTGTATATAAGCACTTTGCTCGTTGGAAAAAAATCTGCACTTGTAAAGCACAGAGGAGGTGGTGTTATGGGATAGGAGTGTTTTTCATGGTTGCGTCACTCCTTACATCGCTTCAGAAAATGCCAAATACAAAAGGATAAGACCCGTTTGCCGGCATTGTGTAATGTGTACAGTAGACGAACATTTCGGAGACGTTGATTTTCTGATCATCTTGACAGTGCACGCTGTCATAAAGCAGCATCTGTGTGGTGGTATATAGTGAGCAATAACATTCATGAAATGAGTAGGCCTTACTGGAGTCGTGTCAGGAACTCCAGGAACATCTTTGGAATGAGCTAGAAAGTCGACTTCTCTTCAGACCATAGCGCCCAACATCACTGCCTTCTCTTATTTCATTACTCTGGCAAAGAATGGGCTGGCATCTCTACAGAAACATTCAGATAGCTCACTGAATGTGTCACCAGCAGAATTAAAGCTGCCATAAGGGCGAAGGGTGGACGCATTTGATATTAACGTCTAGTAATGAATGTCCAGACACTTTTCATCAGATAGCGTAAGTGCAAGAGAGAAATGAGACTCTGTGCTTTTTCGCACTTTATTCTTATTTGCAACTCCTAGGTGGGAAACCACTACAAGGTGCTTGGTGCAAAAATTTTTTTTATTGAAACGACGCGTGTGTATGGGAACTATTGTTCTAATATTTCCTCAATACCATACTCGTATCCACGTACAAAATTACGGCAATTATATTTATTTACAAAATTTCCTAATTTCTGTGTATCACTTATTAGCCCACTCTATCACTTATTAGTGCATTATCACACTTCTGTATATTTTTCTTTGTCTCTTGGTCTCTAATTTTCCCTTGATCAATCTTATACGTGTTCTCTGTTGCAAATAATACCTGCTTCCAAACCGAACCATTAAGGTAACTCTACTGTACAAAAGAACTGAAGGATAGCTTTTTCGAAACACCCTAGTTGTTTCACACTGTGACGCATAAGTTTGATATTAGGTTCAGAGGTGCCTGTAAGCTTCCTCTGTAATGGTGTACATGTATGGTGCTCTGCGACGTCATCCTCTGGCTCGATGATGCTTCATACTGGAAGGTGTCGACACATGCGAAAAAACTCAGAAGTTCATGTTACGTGTAGAGTGTATTATGATGTCCCACTGTCAACATGGTTCACCAAAAATTCAACACTGTTCCGCCGTGGACGTGTCACCCTCATTTCACCCATTAGTCTGAAGGTTCTGCGATGAGATCAGAAACACGATGCCCATTGTTGGGATCACGCGGTTTTCTTATAAGTGGCCCAAGAAACCATTTCAGACACATCGCCGATCAGGATTGACAGCAAAAGGCATGGAGGTTTGCACAAAGGGAGTTAGTGAAACCATCTCTTCTCTTGGAGCCTTGATTACCACATACTCCGCTGTCGAAAACGATATTTGCAGTGCGATAGACAACAGGAAAATATTCTTGACAATTTCTGATACCGTTGACTTATCTCTGACGCTTCAACCTTTCTCTAAGGGCATTGTGAGATACAAGCCCTATTGAAAGTGGTGTCATCCCTTTGGAGTGCGTTGTGACAGGAATTTCTGATCTGTTATACAGGGCGGCACGAGTAGCAACCGTTAAAAACTATTCGACGAAATTTTAATGGGACGCGAAGGAAGGGAAGATTCTTACGTTTTTCCGGCCCTCCTGTTTCCCATACTCCTGTGGCATGATCACGAAGGCGTGCGACATCTTCGCATGCGTGAATAAAACGACAAAACGTCCCTATAATACTCCCCTGTTCGAAAATGCCCTCGGTGGCACTCCGACACATCTATTGAGCATTTTAATGTGTGGTTGCAGAGAAAACCTGCGAAGTAGTAGTAGGTGCCTGCTAGTAGGCAACCACCTGATACACCACCATTTCCAGTTGCGTTCCTACAGAGCCCAGCAGTTACTTAGAAGGTTTTCTCCGTAAAATATTTTTCATATACTCACTGTATGTGGTCCATCGCGGTTTTTGTCAAACGGATGGATGTTAAAGGGCCCCTTTGCCGTTTTATTTATGCATGTGTTGATGATGAAACCCTCGGTGATCACACCACAGTTGGCATGGAAAAGGAGTACTGAAAATACAAAAGAAACCTTCGCTACTCGGGATAACGCTCAAATTTCGTCGAAAGCTTTGGAATGGTGCCACGTGGTGCCATCTGTGCGCCAAAAGAAAAATTGCGGTCGCTCTGCATTTCAAAGAGTGACATCACTTTCAATTTGTTGCTAGATCACGAAGTCCTTAGAGAAGGGTTGAAGTGTCAGTGAGATGTCTGCAGTGTGAGATTGTCAAAAACCACTTCCTGTTGCTCATCACATTCTAAACTGTTTGCTTTCGATAGCGAAATGTGTAGAGATCAACGTCCCAAGGAAAATGGCAGTACCATTGACGCCACCCTTTATGCTGCCCCCCCCCCCCCCCCCCCCCGGCTCCCCGACACATTTCGTGTCGATCCTGAGTGGCGGCGTGTCTAAAATTTTTCCCTTGGCCATTCATAAGAAAACCGCGTAGTTTGAACCCTGAGTATCACGGTTCTGGAATCAGCAGCAGAACCGTCAAACGAAGTGGCGAAATGATAATGAGGGGGGCGGGGGGGGGGGGGGGTGACCATTTACCCGTCGTGGCACGTCAACTGTGGCGTTGAGCTGAATTTTGGTGAAAACTGTTGCCAAAGGCTCGTCATTAACTGACTTTACACGTCGCATGAGATTCTGAGCTTTGGCCTTTTTTCGCATGTATCGAGACCTTATTGTTTGAAGCGTCTTCGGGTCCGAGGATAACGTCGCAGGACACCACCGTTTTACACGGTTACAGAGGAAGCCACCTTTGAGCCAGGTTTCAAATTTACGCGTCGGAATGGGAGACAATTACTGGGTTTCGGAAAAATAATCCTTTAATTCTGTTGTGCAGTGTAGATGGCTACAGAACATTTATAGTTGAATGCTTCTCATAAAATTGTTACATTTGCAAGGTCTGTAACGTTCCCACACTGAATGAAATAAACATACCTAGCTCGGAGAAGAAAGTTTTACTCTGATGAGTCTAAGAGTAATACTAATTTAATACAGCACATATGAGAGTACTGCTTTTGCAGACATCTAACTAAACTCTTAGGAGCACTGCAAACGGTGTAGTATTGATACTAAGCTGTCCCCTCGAACACCGTCTTAAGTAGTGACAATGATGTGGCGAGTACGCGCCAGTCGGCTGTCTTGAATGTACACAGAAATATTGGTTGACATGACGTTTGGCGGGCGCATGTTTACCTTTCGTATGAAGTTCGATTTGATGTTATATAAGTGACTACTGACCAGCGTGTACAAAATGAATGGTATACCATTCGAAATTCACGTAACAAGGGATAAGAAAAGGATGGTTCTGAAAAGATATTAACGTACAGTGACCTGAGGCCAGTGTTACTCCCTGCCACTGACATTCGATTTCATACTCGAAAGAAATTACTGCTGCCTGTGGATTTAAGTCCACCTCAATCAGCTTCAGAGTGAACTTTGTGAAGGGAACTGCGTCTCGACTGGCCCCCTAAATCAGCCGATCATATTCTCCTACAAACTGGCTCGTACTATTGGAAATAGTAGGTGAAACGCAGTAATCGATAAGCTTGAAGGATTGAAGGAACTTGTGTACTCTTTTCGACAGAGAACTGTGACAGTTAACAAAACTAGATTTATTGTTACGAGGTATCGTCATTATGTGTCCTATAGACGTTTAATTCATCAGTCCGGTGGACTTATATTTACGGAAAACATCTGTCGTATTACAGATCTGGTGACTTGTCATCTTGTAAAACCCTTGTGACGTTGTCGTAGTGCCGCCGACATGTCCCCCTGGATATCTGAGTGAATATGTACTGATTGATCTCGCTGACAGTAAGATCTATCCCTATGACCACACATGAATTTAATGAAAAATGTCACGTGCAACAGATAATTAATGAGAGAGGGGTTGTCCTAGTAAAACATCAGACGTGCTTATATAATTTACCTATACTTTACAGTGTACTTAACGTTTATAGTGACATTGTAATGTTGATACATTAATTTGTTCTGATTACGGTGCTGATATTCAAGACCATAAAAGTGGAATAAAAGCTGTGAGCTATCTGAGGAAGTTAACCTTGCATTACTGCGCAACTGTTTCACCAGGTATTCACTCTAGCTTACCAAATTCCCAACCAGACTAACATTAATTATAATCATTTAGTACTAATCTTACGATAACCGTTATATATATATATATATATATATATATATATATATATATATATATATATATATATATATATTGCAAGGAGCACTGCAAACGGTGTAGTATTGATACTAAACAGTCCCCTCCAACACCGACTTAAGTAGTGACAATGATGTGGCGAGTATTTAAATAAAAATAAGTAAATCAATTTATATTTCGACATTTATTTTAACATTGATCATTGTTCCGTTAAAATTTCAGCATGTCAAACTTGATTCATAACTAAACTGGTGACTTATTTAGGAATGTGAGAATGTGAGTTTGTAATCTTACGGAACACATCAAATAGGTAGCCAAGATTGGGAGACTACATACAACACTGCATTCACAAAATAACACACGAAGAATGTTGAAACATATCCGGGAGAAAATTAACCACAACCAATCGATTCAATTTTCACCCAAAGAAATTACGCTTGTAGCGCAATCCTGTCCATCATGAAATTACCACACACTGGTATACTAAATTCATACTAACTCTCTGTGAAATCTTCCCGAAAAGAATAGCTGAGGGCTACTTTGATGCTTACACCACATGTTTCACGAGGTCAACTTGGTTTACACAAAGAGTGTAACTCCACAATAATTTTGATAATTAAAATAAATTACATCGAAACGCAATTTACGAAAGAAAAACCTCGAACTGGTTACTATCGTCTTACTATTAACCTGATGGGTCAAACAATTGTATAAGCACGTGGTACTGGTCTCACAAAGTATACCCCATGTGGGTTGAATATAAAGAAATGTTGCTATATTGAAAAATATTGTCAAGACGAGACGTTATAATCTCACGCACATTCGCATTTAAGATTAATGATCTTAGTTAGAATTACTGATCAACACGAGGTTCCATTTTACTCACAAAGTAGTGACAAAGCAACTACTGGAAGATATTCTGAACTTCACACTCGAATTACATTGCGTTGCAATTTAAGATAACATCAGATATTTTAGAGCTAAACCTGAAATAAAGGTAATTAAATTTTCATTTAGGCTGAACTTAAGAAATCCATTGTCCTAAGGACTTAGCAGACACGCCCTTAGCCGGAGATCTTACCACTTCAGACGCTCGCCGCAGACAGACTGACCTGGGCCCCTTCCAAGCGTGGTTAACAGATACAAACGGAAGTGACCAGCGAGGCAGCTTCCTATACCAACATGACAAGGGACGGACAAGACCATACTAAGAATAGAAACCTCTCTGCTTTTAGAAAGCGTAACTGCCTGTTCCGACGTTGATCCTACTGTTCTCTAGCAGACAGGCTTGTCTGCTACCATCAAGCATGCAACTAGAAATACATTTGCTCATTCATCCTCTCACACAGAAGGGAAGGGAGATGACAGTATCTTATCATATACAGTATATAAAAGAAAGCGGACGTAGGTTCCGTATGAGACTGTGTGACATGAATTACATATAAACTGTGTTTTAAATTGTAGTAGTGTGACAGATCGTTCTTGTTTATGTGTAAAAATAACACGTTTCACTTCTCAGTCTCCTCCCAGATAGTCAGAAACACCACAGTAAATTTAGAAGAGGAATTTGTGGCGTAAATGACAACAGATTTAAGGAATTAACATGAAAGGAATCCAACAGAGACATTTCAACATGTGTACCTAATGTTCTGCTTTTAATGGAAACAAGGCATAGAACCCGAAGGTCAGTGCTTGCCAGTAGAAGAGAGATAGTTACTACCCGATCACTATCACGCGAGTATTCGTTACTTCATACAACAATCATCGAAATGTGAAAAATGGTAATAAAATAAAATCTCACGGTAGACAGCTGTAAATCTGAATGCAAGAAAATTGATGCAATGTATTTAGACTGCCGAATAAGATGATCGACTGCTCAAAAGCGCGCTAAATTTAAGTTCAGCAAAGTGACTGCAATCACTCTGAAATCAAGAAATTATCGTTCTGCAATGACAAGGCACCTCCTTTCCAGAAGTCACATGTGCTAACTTACATGTAAGTCAGATGTTTGAAGAACACAGGAGACATTAATTCGGAAAAGAATGATGCTAGTTACAGTCATGATCACTAAGAATAATCAGTGAATATCAAAACTTAATGGAAACTGTACTGTGTTTTGTAAATTACAGTAATGCTTTATGTTTGTAAATAGACTAAATTGTAAGAAAAACTGACTATTATTCCTTAGTTATTACCCTGCAACTGATTAATTTCCCAACAGACGCAGAAAAACTTTCATTCATTCCAGTAGTGGGATGAAGGCATCATGGGGGCATTTTTAATATCAAATTGATATGCAAATTAATTAAACTGATGAATTAATTACGCCCCCACACCTCACCCCCAGATGACATAATAGGTTTTGCCCAGCTAGTATGCTGCAGACTTGTCCTATTTCCAAGTGCTGCTGTGTCCTTGTTTTTACAAACAATTTTAAATCAAATTGTCAGTATGAGTGACAAATTAACCACAAAGGGAGAAATGAATAACACTTTGAAAAATAAACCAATTCAAGACTAGTGCTTCGCGTCGTTAAACTAACATACATTCTGTAACCTTGTGGTGGGAGAGAGAAATGCATCTTATTCTCAAAAATATTTCAGACTTCTACAAACAGAATTAGTTTATCACTGTTCTTAATTCGTAAGTTTTTAGCAACATTTCGACAAATGGACGCAGGGCTTTTACAAAATAGCTATATATGATTTGACTGACTGACAGTCTCATCATCGCTGACCTAAACCGCTAAGGACAGAAACCTGAAATTTGGGGAAGGTGTGGATCTTTATACCGTAGGCGTCGTTTAAAAAGGGATTTTTCGACATTCCAACACTAAAGGGATTGAAATAGGGGATGAAGAATTATCTTTGCAAAAAGTCGCTCTTTAGGCAATTTAGAAGCTAAATCAAAGAGAATTGGTATTTGGTTTCTCGTTCAGAAATGAAGGAATATGTGTCGCAGCATTTTTGGAAATTAAACCTATAGGGGTGAAATAGTGGGTGAAAGCGTTATTTTTTTTTAAATATATCGCTATGAACATTAGTATTAGACTTCTCCGTTAGAAATAAAAAAAAATTCGTGTTTTAGTGTTTCTGGAAATACAATCCCTAAGGGAGTGCAATAGGGGATAAAACTTTTTAAGAAAATATCTCGCTACATTAAAAAAAATTAAAGCTAAATTTATGATAATTGGTATCTTTCTTCTCGGTTAGATATAAACTTATATGGCCTTCTATGACTACAACTGACGAGGTTGGAATTCCGAAAACATTTTGTTCAATTATATGACCTTCATTAGCGTGAAAAGCTTAGAAGGTGTTTAAATTCGTGACAAACATAAAAATACTATTAAACAGAAACGAAAACAAAACTGCAGGCCGTACAATAGTAGCAAGCGAAGCAGCGGGCGCTATGCTAGTATATACTGTATATGTTAAATATATGCGTGGCATTTGTCTCAAGTCTTCTGTATTGACCTGAGAATAGCTGTTGCTGTTGACAGTGAAAGAAACTAAGATGGCCAAAAGAAACTTCGCACTCAGTACAGTGAAAAGGAATTAGTTTTAGTTAGGTGAGCGGCCACTAAAAGCCGGTGGACCGGCAGCCGTTACGCTGTTCAAAGCATCACAAACGCGCTAGGCTATGAACCGTTAATATTATTTCTTCATTATGTAGCGGAGAAAGCACACAAACTGATTTTCTGAGTCACAGTTTTCCTAGCCTGATTAAACAGAGTATTATGGCTTGACAGCTGCTAAATTTATAGTCCGAGTGAGGGGGAAGGAGTACAGAGCCTGTACCAAAACACCAGTTAGCAAATCCTTTGCAGTCGCTAGACGAGCAGAGTGTGATAAATTTGCTACAAAAATAAGTTTCCGCAAAGCTTAGATGGAGACGTTATTATAACGGAGACGTTATTATCGTCTAGAACGTCCTCTCTTCATGCTTTCGGGAAACTGGTGACAAGTTCCAGAAATTAGCTCAGAAGATCCTTTGTATATAGAGAGAATACTGCCACTGGTTTTATTTGTCGCTGTTACTATGTTAGCGCTGTAATTTGTGTGGAAACTAATTTGCGTAAAGCTTGCTCCATGAATATTGTAACTCCTTTGACTGTAAAGAGTTCTTCTTTCCCTTGAGAGTATTGAATAAGATGAAATAATTCAACCTCTACACATACTTGTTACATACAAAACCTTTCTGTAATATGCTTCGGTACAGAAGAACGATACAGATATCCTAACCGTAGTTTCAATAGATTGGGAAATACAAATTAAAATAAAACAGAAACGCTATTTGTGTTCTTATAGTCTGATAAGGACGCATTACAGAGAAATCTTAAATGAAGCGGCTGAAAAAGATGACGATACCTTCAACACAGCTTGTTATCAACGCGTTACTCAAAAAACCTCAGTCCGGCAAAAAAACAAGCTATATGACTCAAAATTTACACTACTGGACATTAAAATTACTACACCAAGCAAAAATGCAGATGATGGACAAATATATTATACTAGAACTGACATGTGATCACGTTTTCACGCAATTTGGGTGCATAGATCCTGAGAAATCAGTACCCAGAACAACCACTTCTGGCCGTGATAACGGCCTTGATACGCCTGAGCACTGAGTAAAACAGAGCATAGGTGGCGTGTACATGCAGCTTCAACACGATACCACAGTTTATCAAGAATAGTGACTGGCGTATTGTGACGAGCCAGTTGCTCGGCCACCATTGACCAGACGTTTTCAATTCGTCAGAGATCTAGAGAATGTGCTGTCCAGGGCAATCGAACATCCTCTGTATCCAGTAAGGCCCGTACAAGACCTGCAACATGCGGTCGTGCACTATCCTGCTGAAGTGTAGGGTTTCGCAGAGATCGAATGAAGGGTAGAGCCAAGGGTCGTAACAAATCTGAAATCTAACGTCCACTGCTCAAAGCGCCGTCAATGCAAAGAAGAGGTGCCCGACACGTGTCACCAACGGCACCCCATACATACCATCACGCCTGGTGATACGCCAGTATGGCGATGACGAATACACACTTCCAATGTACTTTCACCGCGATGTCGCCAAACAAGGATGCGACTATGATGATGCTGTAAACAGAATCGGGATTCATGAGAAAAAAATTACGTTTTGCCATTCGTGCACCCAGGTTCGTGTCGAGTACACAATCGCAGACGCTCCTGTCTGTGATGCAGCGTCAAGGGTAACCGCAGCCATGGCCTTCGAGCTCATAGTCCATGCTACTGCAAACGTCCTCGAACTGTTCATGCAGTTGGTTGTTGTCTTGCAAACGTCCCCATCTGTTTACTCAGGGGTCGAGACGTGGTTTCACGATCCGTTACAGCCATGCAGATAAGATGCCTGTCATCTCGACTGCTAGCGGTACGAGGCCGTTGGGATCCAGCACCGCGTTCCGTACTACCCTCCTGAACCCACCGATTCCATATTCTGCTAACAGACACTGTATCTCGACCAACGCGAGCAGCAATGTCGCGATACGATAAACAGCAATCGTAATAGGCTACAATTCGATCTTTATCAAAGTCGGAAACGTGATGATAAGCACTTCTCCACCTTACACGAGGCGTCACAAGAACGTTTCACCCGGCAACTCCGGTCAAATGCTGCTTGTGTATGAGATATTGGTTGGAAACTTTCCACATGTTAGCACGTTGTAGGTGTCGCCACCGGCGCCAACCTTGTGTGAATGCTCTGAAAAGCTAATCATTTGCATATCACAGCGTTTGTAGTACATCATCTTCGTGGTGTAGCAATTTTAATGGCCAGTAGTGTATTAGTAAAAAAAAAAGGTTCAAATAGCTCTGTGCACTATGGGACTTAACATCTGTGGTCTTCGGTCCCCTAGAACTTAGAACTACTTAAACCTAACCATCACACACATCCATGCCCGAGGCAGGATTCGAACCTGTGACCGTAGCGGTCACGCGGTTGCAGACTGAATCGCCTAGAACCGCACGGCCACACCGGTCGGCGTAGTGTATTAGAGGAATGTTCATTGCGTCACAAATAAATTCTGAAGATACGCTCCATGACAATCTAGAGCGTCGAATTTTGCAATAATAGTATGTGTGAAATAATAGAAATTGCTATTAGAGAAGAGTGATGAAGAAATTTTCAGTTCTCAGGACTACTAATGGGGTTTTAAGAAACTGTAATTGCTTCGTACAGTAGAGACAAAAAGCTCTTAAGCTTAGTGTCACAACGATGTGAGAAGAGCTGCGTGATAAAATAAACCATTTCATATCTACACATAAAAAAAGGAAAAAGAAAAGAAAAGAAAAGGAAGCAAAGCCCACCGTGAAGGAATTACCCGAATGGGACGGAAATGTGTAGATGTTATGTACATGTAGAGAGAAACAAATTATTAAAATTTCGGAAAAATTGGATGGTTTATTCAAGAGAAAGAGCTTCAGATGTAGAGCAAGTGTGGCTCATATGCAGGCAGTTATTCTTTGATGTCTCCTGAGGGAATCTCCAGACACGTCTTTGGTCTCTAATCTAAAAGACTGGATTAGAGCTGTCGTCAGGATGAGTCTCCCTCGAACAGAGGCCCGATGGCAAGCGAAAACCTGAGTGGAGACTCCTCGGACAGAGGTGGTATACCAACCTGATTGTCGCCCACCACGCATTATAAGTAACAAACTACAATTATCATTAGGGCCCTAAATTATTTTATGCGCTTTACGAGTGTTATTTCTCCATTTACAGTAAATAGTTAGTATTATTGGACTCTGTCTTGCTAATTTTTCCAATACATGTCATAGTTTACTGCCACCAGAGATCATCCCAACCAAAAGACCAAAGTAATGGCTTATGTTAAAGTAACGTACGACATGTCCACAAGTCGTCGGATCAAATCATACGAAGATATTCCGTATCTGTAACAGCATTTCTCATAAATTAATTCTGTCTGGTCGACCTTGCATACCCAAGAGACACGAAAGGTACATAGTTTTGATGACTCACAGCAAAGCAAAGTAAGGAAGTGGCCACACTGCACTGAAATTTCCCTATACAGGCAAAATATAAATCTCCCCATCCTGATTATAAAGCTCCCTACATCCGAGATCGGATCAGTGAGCGAGAGGGTGAATTTTGACCTCTGCCCAGGCTAGCACACTCATCAGGTTTCTACACTCCTGGAAATGGAAAAAAGAACACATTGACACCGGTGTGTCAGACCCACCATACTTGCTCCGGACACTGCGAGAAGGCTGTACAAGCAATGATCACACGCACGGCACAGCGGACACACCAGGAACCGCGGTGTTGGCCGTCGAATGGCGCTAGCTGCGCAGCATTTGTGCACCGCCGCAATCAGTGTCAGCCAGTTTGCCGTGGCATACGGAGCTCCATCGCCGTCTTTAACACTGGTAGCATGCAGCGACAGCATCGACGTGAACCGTATGTGCAGTTGACGGACTTTGAGCGAGGGTGTATAGTGGGCATGCGGGAAGCCGGGTGGACGTACCGCCGAATTGCTCAACACCTGGGCGTGAGGTCTCCACAGTACATCGATGTTGTCGCCAGTGGTCGGCGGAAGGTGCACGTGCCCGTCGACCTGGGACCGGACCGCAGCGACGCACGAATGCACGCCAAGACCGTAGGATCCTACGCAGTGCCGTAGGGGACCGCACCGCCACTTCCCAGCAAATTAGGGACACTGTTGCTCCTGGGGTATCGGCGAGGACCATTCGCAACCGTCTCCATGAAGCTGGGCTACGGTCCCGCACACCGTTAGGCCGTCTTCCGCTCACGCCCCAACATCGTGCAGCCCACCTCCAGTGGTGTCGCGACAGGCGTGAATGGAGGGACGAATGAAGACGTGTCGTCTTCAGCGATGAGAGTCGCTTCTGCCTAGGTGCCAATGATGGTAGTATGCGTGTTTGGCGCCGTGCAGGTGAGCGCCACAATCAGGACTGCATACGACCGAGGCACACAGGGCCAACACCCGGCATCATGGTGTGGGGAGCGATCTCCTACACTGGCCGTACACCTCTGGTGATCGTCGAGGGGACACTGAATAGTGCACGGTACATCCAAACCGTCATCGAACCCATCGTTCTACCATTCCTAGACCGGCAAGGGAACTTGCTGTTCCAACAGGACAATGCACGTCCTCATGTATCCCGTGCCACCCAACGTGCTCTAGAAGGTGTAAGTCAGCTACCCTGGCCAGCAAGATCTCCGGATCTGTCCCCCATTGAGCATGTTTGGGATGGATGAAGCGTCGTCTCACGCGGTCTGCACGTCCAGCACGAACGCTGGTCCAACTGAGGCGCCAGGTGGGAATGGCATGGCAAGCCGTTCCACAGGACTACATCCAGCATCTCTACGATCGTCTCCATGGGAGAATAGCAGCCTGCATTGCTGCGAAAGGTGGATATACACTGTACTATTGGCGACATTGTGCATGCTCTGTTGCCTGTGTCTATGTGCCTGTGGTTCTGTCAGTGTGATCATGTGATGTATCTGACCCCACGAATGTGTCAATAAAGTTTCCCCTTCCTGGGACAATGAATTCACGGTGTTCTTATTTCATTTTCCAGGAGTGTATATTGTTGGGCCTTTGCGGTCTACTTTGGACAGAAGGATGTGTGATTGCTATCCAAATCCATTAGTAACTAAATTTCGCATTATTTTGCTGGAAGAATGACATAAAAATCCACGGAGAACCATACAGGATATACATACTTATTCCTTCCCAAACAACTGGAACCGGTTTTGTATGGCAGCGGTTTCCCTACTCCGTATTGAGCTTGGTAATGTGTGGATTGCTTCTCATAAATTAATTCTATCTGGTCGCGGTTATCACGATTATGCTGTTATCCTCTATTTCCGGGGGTGGCAGCACAATGTGTATCGATATCCGCACGCTGAACTATCATTGGCATGGAACTTATAGCTTCCAGCTAGGTCCGCAGCTTGTGGTCGTGCGGTAACGTTCTTGATTCTCACGCGCGGTCTCCCGGGTTCGATTCCCGGCGGGGTCAGGAATTTTCTCTACCTCGTGATGACTGGGTGTTTTGTGATGTCCTTAGTTTAGTTAGGTTTAAGTAGTTCTAACTTCTAGGGGACTGATGATCATAGATGTTAAGTCCCATGGTGCTCAGAGTCATTTGAACCATTTCATCCAGCTGGACTGTGTGCAGCCAGTTAGTTAGTTGGCGTGGAGCAGCGAGGAACTCACTGCGGTACATATTTTGGCCGGGCCCACTGGCGGCCTCTACGCGGTGTCGGAGATTGTGATGCTTTTCCCATTGCTACGAGGTTCGTCGCTTAAAGATCCTAGAGATGAAAGTTGAGTTTTGACTTAACCTACCAGCAATTCACGACTGTTCATATTGTGTCGTTTGGAGTTCGTTGTCGGCTGTTGGGATATTCCCACTAGCAACAACGTGTGTTTTAAAATTGGAAAATTTTAGCCACCCTCCGGTAGAGTTTAGCTATGCGTCGTTTTTCAATGGAAGTGGAGCAGCGGAATCTTCTGCCTTGTGGCCGTTGACATTCCGGTTACCTGCCATGCCCGTTGACGTAAACTGAGGCAGTGTATTTTCCTAAGCGAGCGTTAGTGTTTGATTTCCAGGCCTACCCTCGAAGCTTCTGAGCGCCCTCGGGTGTTCTGCCTTTTCTTGTTTGTTCCTGTTGTTTGTACTTGAATGGATTCTAGCCGATTTTCGGATTAAGGTTTTCTTGCTCTTAAGGCATCAGATGCTTTGGGCCTTCAGCCTAATTTAAGAACTGTTTTACGTAAAGCCTTTGGCATTTTTAAAATTAATGTTATTGAGTCTTTAGTGTTGGGACTTTTTGAGTTTAAGTTATTTGCTCTTGAATTGTCACATTCGTTGGGCCTTCTGCCTCATTAAGGAACTGTTTTAAGATAAGGCTTTGTCTTTTAAATTTCATATTTTGGTTTAAATTTAAGTATTTAAATTAAAGTAGTCTTGCCCTTAGGGAATGAGATTGTACGGCGGATTCATCCGCTGATTGAGTTCCAAAACTAAAGCTGTGTTTTTTTTTATATTTTTCTTGGCTCTTGTAATTTTTGATCAAATAAAAGGTTGTATGTTCGAGTGTAGCTGACAGCCTCTTATTTTGGTCCCTTTCCACAACTTAAACTACCTGTGTTGTTTTGCACGTTTAGAAGGGCGTCTCAATGACCAAAAACCAAAGATCTCAGGAAGAGCATAAAAACTGCTAAACTTTAGAAAATGGGCTTACGACTTAAAAAGTATGTATTGACATGGAATGCAACGAGAAAATATGCAGTCTGTGTCAATTCTGGTATCATAATGGCAATACAAAGATAGTGCCATCAACTGCCGTTTCAACGTGCGCTGACGGAAGCAGAAATCGCAACACCAAAAAAAAAAAAAAAAAAAAAAAAAAAAAAAAAAAAAAAAAAAAAAAAAAAAAAAAGTAGAGTCACGACATTACTGCAATGCGTTTGTCCAGTTAACATATTTAAGTGATTAACATTGTATACTCACCATACGACTTATGTTAAGAGCTAGGTTAAGGAAACGTAAACCTAGGTTTCTAGCATTTGTAGACTTAGAGAAAGCTTTCGATATTGTTGACTGGAATATTCTCTTTCAAATTCGGAAGGTGGCAGGGGTAAAATACAGGGAGCGAAAGGCTGTTTACAATTTGTACAGAAACCAGATGACAGTTATAAGAGTAGAGGGGCATGAAAGGGAAGCAGTGGTTGGGAAGGGAGTGAGACAGGGTTGTAGCCTATCCCCGATGTTGTCCAATCTCTATATTGAGCAAGCAGTAAAGGAAACAAAAGAAAAATTCGGAGTAGGTATTAAAATCCAGGGAGAAGAAATAAAAACTTTGAGGTTCACCGATGACATTGTAATTCTGTCGGAGACAGCAAAGGACTTCGATGAGCAGTTGAACGGAATGGACAGTGTCTTGAAAGGAGGATATAAGATGAACATCAACAAAAGCAAAACGAGGATAATGGAATGTAGTCGAATTAAGTCGGGTGATGCTGAGGGCAGTAGATTAGGAAATGAGACACTTAAAGTAGTAAAGGAGTTTGGCTATTTGGGGAGCAAAATAATTGAGGAACGTCGAAGTAGAGAGGATATAAAATCTAACTGGCAATGGCAAGGAAATCGTTTCTAAACAAGAGAAATTTGTTAACATTGAGTGTAGATTTAAGTGGCAGGAAGTTGTTTTTGAAAGTATATGTATGGAGTGTAGCCATGTATGGAAGTGAAACAGGGACGTTAAATAGTGTGGACAATAGGAGAATAGAAGCTTTGGAAATGTGGTGCTACAGAAGAATACTGAAGATTAGATGGGTAGATCACATAACTAATGAGGAGGTATTGAATAGAATTGGTAAGAAGAGGAGTTTGTGGCGCAACTTGACTAGAAGAAGGGATCGGTTAGTAGGACATGTTCTGAGGCGTCAAGGGATCACGAATTTAGTATTCGAAGTCAGCGTGGAGGGTAACACTCGTAGAGGGAGACCAAGAGATGGATACAGTAAGCAGATTGAGAAGTGTGTAGGCTGCAGTACGTACAAGGAGATGAAGCTGCTTGCACAGTGAAATGGAGGGTAACACTCGTAGAGGGAGACCAAGAGATGGATACAGTAAGCAGATTGAGAAGTGTGTAGGCTGCAGTACGTACAGGGAGATGAAGCTGCTTGCACAGTAAAATGGAGAGCTGCATCAAACCAGTCTCAGGAGTGAAGGCCACAACAACAACTATACTGCTAGATCACAGATTAATGTAAGCGCGAGATGAGAAAATTGCAAATGTAAAATAATGGTACATTAACGTATGGCGTAATCACCAGAACTTTGAAACCAGGCACGCAAACGTGCGTACATTGTGTTGTACAGGCAGGTCGTGAATGTTAGTTTGTGGGATGGACTACCATGCCTGTTGCACTTGGTAGGTCAATACGGGGACGGGTCATGCTATTTGTGAATGACGCTGGAGTTGTCGTACGATGATGTCCCATATGTGCTCAATGGGAGACAAACAGATGATTGATCATGCCAAGGCAATTTGTCGACGCCCTATAGAGCTTGTTAGGTTACTACAGCGGTATGTGAGCGAGCGTTATACTGTTGGAAAACACCCCTTGGAATACTGTTCATGAATGGCAGTAGAACAGGTCGAATCTCCAGCATGATATGCTTGGGATAACCACTAGAGCACTGCTGCTGTCATATCTCAAATCGCACCATATACCATTACTACAGGTGTGAGATCAGTGTTTGTAACACACAGACCGATTGGTTGCAGATACCGGTGTTCTTGTAACCAACAGATTGCCATCAATGATACCGAGGGAGAAGTAACTGTCATCAGAAAACACAATAGATCTCGATCCTTCCCTCCGAGTGAGATCACGTTTGACACCGAGAAGTCGCTGATGGTGGTGGTTTGTACCGAGTAGAATATACGCTACGGAACGTCTGGGTGCCTATTCTGTATCTTCCGACCATTCTGCCGATCGTTTCGGTACTCAATAGCATCGGACGGTCTAGCGCTAGAATTAGAGTCCCTGTGTCATTCAGTATGCATTTCGGTAGCTATACCGTTGTGGTCTAGAGAACCGAAGCGCTGTTTTCGGTTCGTGTCGTGCAAGCCAATCAAAAGCAAGTGGCAGCAGATCCGCGCATGCGCACTGCAGCGCGCACAGCGCCACGAACACAAAGCGGCCAGCAGACGACACAGGCACGCTACACTTCCAAGAACCCGAAAATTGCGTTTATGTTGCCATAGCGCATGATGCCGTATTCCATTGAGCTGACGTGCCCGCCTTCATCGCCCTTGCCTCCTCCTTAACAGTATCAGGTGCAGTATATCCATTTCCATGATTCTCAGCTGAAATGCATATAAATTTTTACACTTACTCTGACCGCATGTTTCTATGCATGCATAATAATGATAGCGTATTTGACTGTATTCTGCAGCTTGTCGTAAATGCCGCATTATGTGACACTGACATCATGTTTTGGATTTTACGTTTCGGAAAATGAGTTAGGAACAGCGTGTAGTAGCACATTCTACTAATACATCTATAAAAACGCTTGAAAAATTGATTCTGAGAGTTTCAAAGAATAAGAAGATAAATAGAATGTGCTTATAACACGCTCCTAGAGATCCAAATGATTAAGTTGCCCACTTTCCTATATGATGCGTTAATGATTTGGGTCTTAAAAACAAAATTTAAAAAAACGCATTTTCGAGAGCTCCTGCAGTTAGTCGAAGTTTATAACATGCCTCTCATTAATGAAAATATAACGGCAGAGATCTTTCATGTCTGTCTATGTGGTTGAGGATTCGATCGCAGATAAATACTTGTGACAAGCAAGATTATGAAGGTGACTGCTGCTAGTTACATTCCCAGTAATTTAAGTTGTAATCTTATATTCCTGTCTAACCGCGTACTCGGAAAAAATGGTGAATTATTCCTGACAAGAAAAAATATAAAAGTCACTGCCGGTTGTTTCACTCATAGCAATTACATATTTCGTGTTTCAAACACACAGAAATCACGAAATCATTACTGAGGAAGTGCGCTCTTACATATAAGTAATAACGAATATTGCAGAAAAATGTTAACTTACACGAATAACAATATCTCAGAACGTGTTCCATACATGAAGAGAAAAAAAAATTTTTACCGCAAACCCGTGACCTTTCGGATTGCATTCCCGTGCGCTTTCCACTTGCGCAAGCCAAACAACAGACACATAGTGTTCAATTCTTGTAGTATTGTGTAGAGGAACGTAGGCTGATTTCATTGCCAAACAGTGCTGCGTAAGTCATAAATGTGTGATAGTTTGGAAGGTTTCCAAAATCAGGTTTCACATAATTGCTTTCCACTGTTATTTGAAAGTCGTAGACACGTTTCGATAGTTACTAACTAATCCATTTGTGGGAAAAAGTGCACATAGGCACTAGTAACGTCAGTTCACACTCATGTAATATACATAAGCAGAGCCGATGCCTTGATATTTAATGATGTTTAAACTCTTATTTGCATAATAATAACATGTATTTGATATTTAATGATGTTTAAACCCTTATTTGCATAAAAATAAGACGTATGTTGAGAGAATATTGACCGAAAACTATTTTTTATGTAATCATTCACAGTAACAACCTAAACTAACCATATCTCTAACAAGGGAAAATAGTCTACTACGAATTTACTTTCCGACCGGATGCGTCCTCTGGCGATTCTTTAGTAACACAATCACTAAATCCAAAGCTGAAACCACTAAATATGTTTAAAATAACAAATTATAGATGTACATAAACCACAGCTCACCGATCAACAGTGCCAGACCGAAATCCAAAACCTCTCGGCACAATTGTCGTAAAATCGGTGGGAGAACCGTTCGGTAACAAGTCTCAGAAGCTTACTGAAAAGGATATTACGCTAAAGAACCGAAAATGGTGTCACTACCGAGACTAACCTACTACGCCAATCGGTATGAACGATACAGAATAGGGCCCCTGGCTCGGAGCTGTCCTTGTAGTAACCGATTTGTAACTGTAGTGCCAACTACGGCTCAGATTGCTGCACAGATGCAGCGCGATGCACCACAGTCCCAAACCTCTCGGTAGTGCCCCGTGGCGGTCTGGAGCCCACCTTCTTGTGACAGTACGTTCTCGTGACTGGCGCTGCCAGCAGTCGTGTGCAGTGGCTACATTCCTGCCGAGCCTTTCTGCGACGTCACAGAAGGAATCCGGCTTCTGGTAGACCTATTACATGACCTTGTTCAGACTCAATGAGGTGCTGATAATGGCGTCTTTGTCACCTTAGAGGCTTTCTTGACTAACATCAGCTCACTAAGGCCTGTCTCAAAGATAATTAACGCTCACGACCGTTACACTCTTATAAGACTGGCGTGAAATTTAAAGAGACGTCACCTTTCAGATGTAGAAACACTTTCATTTATGTCGTACAATTCCTTGGCGTTGCAATTTTTTTTGTGGTCAGCGTAACAGTTTTCTCTGCACATTTGTAAGGAAAGGGCACCAGGAACTCTTCTCACATTGACAGCGCACGCTCTCATTGTTTTTCCTCCAAAGTTCGGCAGATGGCTGATCCTTTCCTCGAAGACTTCCGGAAACGCCTTACGGCCGGGTCCCAGCCGCCTACACAGCAGGAGGCAATATCGGCAGACGGAGAGACACGGTATTTCAGGCTGAATTATTAATCCGGATGCCGGCGCGGCGTGTTTCACAGCCATTGGCCTCCCGCCTCTCAATCCCGTCGCTAATGCCGCTCCGCCAGCCCGCCTCACAGCAGCAGCAGCAGCAGCAACAACAACAACTTGTTTGTCAAAGCGGGGGCGCGAGCCGGCCCGGCCGAGCGCCTCTCGTGAATACTAAAATAAATCTCCGCTACGGCGCCGCCATCCATCCAGTGTGATCTCATATCCTGCGATATTGCCTGCACGGCCCGGCACCCTCTCAGTTTCCCTCCGTCTTCCCACATCTCACACACAAGACCGACCTCAGTGTTAGTGGCTGCCTGTCTTTGGCACCGAAACAGGAATACTACACGCGTTTACTGCGTTCAGTGCGAGTGCTTCCTTAAATGTTCTCCGCCTGATAATGAAAACGGTAATTTATGTTTTCACAGAAGTTTTAGTGTTCAACATAACCTGCTCTAATTTCAATACATTTCATGCGGCGGTGTTCCTATGCCCTTATCCCCCCTCTCTATTGGTTCTATGTACGAGGGTCGGTCAAAAAGTAATGCCTCCCATTTTTTTTCTACTTAAAAAAATTAAGTTAAGTGAAAAATTTGAATTTGGCGCCATTCCTCAAACCTTCTTCTGCAATCCACTGCAGTAGTAACTTTCTGTGTCAACAGGTGGCAGCACAGCAGAAGTTTGTAAGATGGCCGACATCGATGTTCGTTTGAGACAGCGTTGTGTGATTGAATTATTTAATGCAGAAGGTGAAACGCCCATACGTATTCATGAAAGACTGAAAAAGGTGTATGTTGTTGTGACAGTGGATGTCAGCACTGTTAGACGATGGGTTCGTCGTTGTAAGGAAGCTGAAGGGCAAACACCGTTGACTGACGAAAAGCGGAGCGGCAGGCCGGTGAGTGCAGTGACTCCACACAACATTCAGCAAGTTGATGATATCATTCGTGGTGACCGTCGGGTGACTGCAGATGAAGTGTGTTGCATTATTTCTCTTAGTAAAGGCAGTGTGATCACGATTATTAAACAATTGGGGTACTCAAAAGTTTGTGCACGGTGGGTTCCAAGAATGTTAACCGATCAGAATAAAGAGGCAAGGAAAACAATAGCCTCCCAACACTTGCAGCGCTTCCGTTTGGAGGGAGATGAGTTTCTGAAAAAAATTGTGACCGGGGACGAAACATGGGTGCATTTTTTTGAACCCGAATCAAAGAGGCAGTCAATGGAGTGGCGTCACACAAGCTCGCCGAGGAAGAAAAAATTCAAAACTGTGCGATCGGCAGGGAGAGTTATGGCAACAGTTTTCTGGAATACAGAGGGTGTGATTCTGGTTGATTTTTTGGAGCAGGGATGCACAATAAATTTTGTTCAATACGTCACAACCCTCAAAAAACTTAAAGCACGTCTTCAGCGAGTTCGCCCAACAAAATCAGTGGCAGATGTTCTTCTTTTGCATGACAATGCAAGACCACACACCAGTCGTCACACCTCTGACGAGATTGTCAAAATTGGATGGGAAGTTTTGCCTCATCCCCCATACAGCCCTGACCTGGCACCATCAGACTTCCATCTGTTCGGGCCACTAAAAGAAGCTCATCGTGGGATTCATTTTGAAGATGAGGAGGCCGTCAAAACATCCGTGCGTCAATGGCTTAGGAAGCAGAGCTGTGATTTTTACCGTGCTGGGATACATGCCCTTGTTCAAAGATGGACCAAAACTGTAGAGATGGGCGGAGATTACATTGAAAAATGACAAAATGATCCTTAATGTTGTGGTTTTCAACCTATGTAATTGCATTTAAATTTCCTGACAATTAAACGTAGAAAAAAAAATAGGAGGCATTGCTTTTTGACTGACCCTCGTAATTGCTGAAAGATACTCGTCTACAGTCGCACTGGCTTCTTGATTGGACGTAAAGCGTCGACCAGCGAGGAGTTTCTTCAGTTCTGAGAATAAATGGCAGCCAGCGGGAACCAGATCTGGGGTATAGGGTGGATGTTCCAGCACATCACAATTCAAATGCCTCAGTTGCTCTATAGCGAAACACTTTTGTGGGCAGCTGCAGTGGCCTGATGGAAAACTTTTTTTTCCCTCTAAGCCTGATCTGTTATGACGAATTCTAGCGTCCAGTTTCGTTACGTGCTAAGAGCAGTATTCTCCACTTATGATTTTCTCTGATTCAAGATAATCTACAGCGATTCATTTACATCCCAAAACAACGATACCATGATATTTCTCCTCGAAGGCAAAGTCCTTGCCTTCTTTGGAGATGAAAAACCGGCTGCATAGACTGCTGTTTGAATGCGGATTTGTATTGATAAACTCAAGTTTCATTCAATTTTAAGTGATCAATGATTAAGGAATTTGTTACTAACGCACTCGACCATATGTAATTTCGATGGATCGCTCATGCGCTGCCTCCGATATGTAAGATATAAGAGAATTTCAGACCGGAGAGCAATGTTTTATGCAGTAGGAACTGTGTAGCGGTAGTAGTAAGTAGAAGATAGCAGTCTGGTGTGTGGAGTTGGCTTGGCCGCTCGTCGGGAGCGGTGGCGGAGCCTGAGCGTTGTAGTATAAGGTAAAAGCAGCCTCGCTCTTATGTAGTATTGTTGTATCAAGTCCCATGTAACTGTTTCTTTAAAATCTCTTAATAACAATCTTTCTCATAGAAGTGACTTTCGACAACCATTCATTTCCCTTTACATAATTTACTAATTTCTCCAATCCTTGGTCATCTCGATTACTGAAAAGAAAAATCAGTTGTTTCTTTTTATACATGACAAATCTATCGGCCAGCATTGCACTCAGCTGTGCCAGAAGAATTTCTTATACGAGCAGATATATATGCGTTATCCGGCGACCTTATTGAGGTAAGAATTTTCAAATTATTCAGAATGATCTTTCATTGCCGTGATGCATCACTGCTGACGTCCAAAATTTACCAGTCAATTATTGAAAGGTTGTAAGTGAGCCACAATTTTACTGAGAGATTAGTCATTTTATTATTCCTAGGTTACAGAAGTAAACTGTTGGTAGGTTAAGCTAAATGTGAATGCAATTTACATATTATGTTTTTAGATGTTGGGAGGTTAGACAGTGTCAAACATCGACGTTAGAAATCACTTCTGTTTTCTTTGTAACGCACCAAGTAAATTTCGTGAAGTGACGCGCGAATGATGCATCTGTGATACACAGTGAGCAGCAGTGACTACGCACTCACCACGCGTGGTAGTCATATCGCGCAAAGCTCTCTTATGTTCAATTCGTGATGCCAGATGTGGCCAGCACTTTCCTTTCATATCCATAGAGCATTAACAATGTAACGCATTTTTAAATCCTGTCCTGCACTCTTTCGTTTGTTTCGAATGTGCCTGACTTTTCTGGACATCTTTCGAGCAGATCGTCTTTGACGCATTCACGGCCACATTTAAACTCGTCGGTCCATTTCTTCACGGTGTAAATTGAAGGTTTACATTTACAAGTCGCAAAGTAAATTTCGGAAGTGTTAAACCTTCTTGTACGAAGAATTTAATCACTGCACGGTAGTCGATTTCTTCCATTTCAACACCATGCCAACATCAATGACTGTATAGAGTCAAATGCTAGCATTTTACGTTGTGTCTGCTAATACGTGTAGGGGAAAAAATCACGTGAGTAGTTCTGGGATCTCAGGGCGAGGCCGAGAACTTTCCAAACAGTCCTCGTATGTACCAAATGCAACGTACTCTAATACTGTAGCACGAAAATAAGACGGAAACCAGACACTTCCAATGCTGCCAGCAGTTGCTGGTCACAGTGACTTGGGATCTTCGTTTAAATTTCTGAGAATTGAGAGTATTCTGAGTTGCTGAAATAACTTGAATTTTTTCGCTACTGACTACTGTTACGAAGAATGCGACAGTGAGGTGGGTGAGCATTGTGGAGCGCTCCAGGACAGAATCTCGTTTTTGCAGCGTATTGAAAGCTTTGAGTGAACGACATGGCAAGGTTACGGGGCTGATGACCTCAGATGTTAAGTCTCGTAGTGCTCAGAGCCATTTTTTGAAGCACACAGGAAAGAAGAAGGAAACAAAACTAAACTTAACGGATAGAAAGGGCACATGATGTTATTTCAATGATTTAAAAAACGAGTCACATTTACAAAGAACTCGGCAGTAAAAGCCCATTTGTCAGTATGACATTGCACCCTCTCTGGTCAAGATGTATGTACTGATTGGGCTGAAAACACTGTCATAAACCCTCTGTATCTTCTCCTGACGCACGCTGTCCCACAACTGTCGCAACTTATCCCTGATCCCCGGATACTATCACTGGGACAGAAATAACGTCTGAGTTGGTCACACACGACACATGGGGTCAGATCTGAGGATCTTGTTGGCTAGTGGAGCACCTCAACACTACGCAGGCAGTTCGTAAAGATACCTGTGATGTGTGGGCTAGCATTTAGCAGTTGAAAATGACACCAAGAGGCTATCACATTTGAAGTAACAGATGAGGGCGCAGGATGTCGACGTACCGTTTTGCTTCCCCAGTTCCCTCAGTCAGTACCAGCCATGACCAGAAGTCACTCCCCATAGTTCCTGATAGCACGACAACAGGAGTAACTTAACTCTGCTCCTCCAAAACATTGGAAGAATACAACCTCTCAACAGGTCACCGCCATACTCACCGACAGTGGTAATGCTGGGCACAGAAGAACCACTGTTCAACGTAAAACATATTGTGACACCCTTCACCAGCGCTCCGGGCTTCCCGGTCACGGCAACACTCTACAAATATCCTTATATGTTGTTAACGCCAACCTGTGGGTGGGTTGCTAATTCTCTGCTAGTCTCCGACCAATGGTACGGGATGATGCATAACTCTGCAGGGATTGTATTGCTGTTCTTGGATAGGAGACGCAGATGTGAAGTGATTACGAAGTGTTTGTTGCTCCATAGGGCGATTCTCCTGTGTGGTGGTAACATATGGTAGACCGTAAAGTTAACAACTCTGCCTGCCCTATGATACCGATGAAATCCATAGCTGGGCAACAGTCACCTATGAATGTCCCACATATCTCGATATTGCACAATTTCACCAATGGGGCAAATAGATACCTACAAACTCTTTGCGGTACTGATAACGCTCTCACCAGCGTGCGACATCTAAGCGTCGTTTACAGAGATCATGAAACACTTAATACAGTTCACGCAGTTACCAGGCCCGGTAACAACATTAAACATGAATATCACTAACTCATTCTGGCGGCAGTTCTGTTACAGGCAATTGCAACTCCTTAGATACGTGTGCTAAGTTACATCGACATCCAACCACGTCTTCTTGTTTCACTTCTTTCCTCGGGTAGTATAATTACAGATTAGAGGGTACTTTGGTAGATTAAAATGTACAGTTTTTGGTATTTTTCATTTCCGTAAGTGTGCTTAAGTTCATAAGGACGAGGTCTCGAAAAGCTTAAAAATCGATTACAAACGCAGCTGAGTCGAATGTTGCTATGAAAACTGTCATTGTGTTCTAAAGAAAATAATATAAAGGTAAATTACAACTTCTTCAGCCTCATGGACGGAAACAGGTTACCGTGACATTGTGACTGACTTGATGCATACTTACGGAACTAAATTCTACATTTCTGCAATCTTGTTATCAGGCGCTATTGTGAGGGTAGTCAATTAATTCTAGGAAGCCAGCGTTTCGTACACCAAAAATTAAATAAATTTACTACATATGTGTACTGATTGTAAAAATAAACTGCAGAATAAAGCCAAGAAAGAGGCCTCGCTGAAGTTTTACATAATCACAGCAATACTAATCCATACTTACGGAAGTGGAATCTGGGTGGCGACAAGACGCTAAAAATGAAATACAATTCAAGAAATGAGCATACTATGAAGGGGTGTAGAGAAGAACATCACGAAAGAGAGGAAGATGTAAGGGAAAATTGGGTACATACAACCTAAACGAAAAAGTAAGATACAGTAGGAGAGATTGGAAGGAACAAATAGTAGGCATGGGAGAGACCACGATAGAGTTTCTCGATTATAAAGGCTTTGGCAGAATAAACTAAGGGATGCCATACAAGAGATGGAATACCGTAACAGGCAATTTTCTTAAAACGTCAAGTGAGGGAAAGCAAGAAACGTATCACTTTATTTGGTTGAAAAATGGTTAACCGTAGGGTTTTCTTCCCCGTTTCTTTCTTTCAATGGAGATGCATGCTTGCTTCACATGGCATGTTCTCTTTGCCACTGATGCGGAAAATAAATAAATACCGAGCGAGGTGGCGCAGTGGTTAGACACTGGACTCGCATTCGGGAGGGTTCAATCACGCGTCCGGCCATCCTGATTTAGGTTTTCCATGATTTCCCTAAATCGCTCCAGGCAAATGCCGGGATGGTTCCTTTGAAAGGGCACGACCGAATTCCTTCCCCATCCTTCCCTAATTCGATGAGACCGATGACCTCGGTGTCTGGTCTCCTTCCCCAAAACCACCCAACCTAATAAATAAATACACAAATAAAAAGAAACACGGAGTCCATGGCCAGACAACATCAAAGCAACACAACACGTAATAGTAAGTAGAATTTATCGGAGAGTCAGTAGCAGGAACCTGAGTCAGACGCAGAACGGCAGGTTGGAAGGGAGCAAGGGAAAACACATATCGCCGCTTCACACACTTCCCGCAGTCTTTCAACTGTACATGTGGGTTATGAGGCGTGAGTTTATTAACAAATAAACATTTACAAGGTGCATCTAAGAAGTGAGGTGAATGGCCTCAGAAAGCAGGGAGCCATAAACAAAGTAATATAAACAAAGTACCTTTGCTGGCCTCCAAAATAATCATCTGACATCAGCTGTGTGCGTTTGTCCTTAGGACAGTTTAGGTTAAGTAGAGTGTAGGCTTAGGGACTGATGACTTTAGCAATTAAGTCCCATAAGATTTCACACACATTTGAACATTTTTGACATTAGCTGTAAATGTTCTGTAAACTGTCAGAAAAGGCTTCCCGTGGAATCACTCGAAGCAATGTGGTCACGCATTGCCGGGTATCCACAACACCTGTCAAGCGTAAACCTTTCACGACTGATTTAAGTACAAGTCTGGAGAAAAGGGAGGGCGGGGGGCGGGGGGTGCTGTTGAAGAGCAGTTACCTTGTGTTAAGTGAGAAAGTTAAGCAATGCGAGTCGCAGTGTGTGAACGGGCGTTGGCACAGAGGGAATTCTACTGTATATCCCGCAACAATTCTGGCAGTGATTACCGGATGCGTCGCTGCAGCCATTGCAAAACTCCCTCGCAAACTTCCGTGTTGACAGCTAGGCCCTTGGGTAGAAATTAATGATGGATCAGAGGGGTCGTATGGTTTCCACATCGTATTAGCAGTTACAGGTGCTTCTGCAATAATGATTTCGAAAAATTGCAGATTCTGGTCAGACATGTTGATGTAAACTCCAAACGTTTCCATCCGAATTCTCTTCTGCTCGTCTGTCGGAGTGTGTTATACAAACCAGACACACATATAAAAAGAAATCTTTATTCAGAAAATTACATGATACGTTTTTAACGCACTAAATAGATACATTAGTGGGACCTAAATTTATATTTTTATTACAAATACTGCAGCATATCTTACTATTAATACATGCAAATATTCCTGAATAACAATGCTTACACAGTCTTCGCTTATCTTCAACTCTTCAGCCACCATTCCCAAAGACAGCGGCGGATCTTTCGCAGACATCCGTCGCACTCGTTCGATGTTGCATGGGATGGTGTTTGTTGAGGTCGACCGGAACGCGGCTCATCTTCATCACTTTTCGTCTCTAAAGCGTTTGAACCACTCATACAAGCTCTTTCACTCACTGCGTAAACAGCGAAGTCTTAAATTAACGTCCTATGAGGCTCAGTGGCCAATTTCCCTAATTCGAAACAAAATGTCTTGTTAACGCGTTCATACATTTTGCGCTACATTCTGCATTGACACGAGCTCCCGATGTCTTAGCTTAGTCGCAGCGTATATCACTGCTCCACAGCGCTGATTTGGGCACCAGGAGGCGTTTGTTGACATGTCTATCAATATGTGTGCGCGGAAGCCTAATCATAGTCTGTACAGTTTTTAATGTAGAGGATCATTCGCCGAACTTCAGATGCACTTTGTTAAAAGGCTGTTCTTACGTTGAGACTGAAAGTGAAAGTTCGACAGGAAAAATCCCTGTCGACCTAGGTACAGCGTTCGACAACGTAAAATGCAAGATGGAATGACACTGACAAATGGAATGGAATTGAAATTCAGGGGAAAGGATACCAAAGACAAGATTTTGCTGACAACACTGCTGGAAGCAGTGAAAGTGATGAAGAATTACAGGGCCTGTCGAATGGAATGAACATGTTAGTGATTGAAGACAAACTGAAGAAAGACGAAAATGATAAAGAGTGCTAAAATTGAGACTGACGAAAAATCAAATATCAAAACCGCTAACCAAAAAGTAGCTGAAATTAAGTTTCAGACACTTTACCCTCCTCCTGTTCAGGGTTCAAATTGTTGAAATGGCTCTAAGCACTATGGGACTTAACATCTGAGGTCATCAGTCCCCTACACTTAGAACTACTTAAACCTAACTAACCTAAGGCCGTCACACACATCCATGCCCGTGACAGGATTCGAACCTGCGACCGTAGCAGCAGCGCGGTTCCGAACTGAAGCGCCTAGAACCGCTCGGCCACAGCGGCCGGCGGCAATTAAGGAATGCTGCTACTTTAGATGGTAAAATAATCTAACGCACAAGAAGCAAAGATGACATAGCGAAACATCCCCTTGGAAAAATTTATAAATGATTGTGCTGATAAACCTCTTACGTTATATGATTTGAGCAGCTGAGCAAAACTCAACGTACTCATGCAGTTTTCTCTTTACTTATTCTGATCATCACTAAACTGACACACAATGTTTTTAGCGCAACTCAATCTGACTTCCAATAATCCGTACAAAAGAATGGCCCTGACTAACAATGTCCAGCCGGCCGTGGTAGCCGAGCGGTTCTAGGCGCTACAGTCTGGAACCGCTTGACCACTACGGCCGCAGGTTCGAATCCTGCCTCGGGCATGGATGTGTGTGATGTCCTTAGGTTAGTTAGGTTTAAGCAGTTCTAAGTTCTAGGGGACTGATAACCTCAGAAGTTAAGTCCCATAGTGCTCAGAGCCATTTCAACCATTTCTTTAACTATAACATATACCTTTCATGAATCACTTACCTCAAAAAAATCTTCGTTACTCGAACTACTACAATACAGCGAGCGCCAATACTGCCAGCTAAATAAAAGACTCTAACTACTGAACGAACTAACTACTGATAGACATAGTTAGCAAGTGAAAGAGTTTGATGGAGAACAAACAATGTATTTAGCTTAATAGTGTTCAAAAGTCATTATATATATATATATATATATATATATATATATATATATATATATATATATATATATATATATATAGTTCATGCCGTCCAGTCTTACAAATTTCCTTTTTCTGACGGACACACGTCCAGATCTTCCGCTCTCAAAACTCTGCCATCTCTCTCCCCACATCCACCACTGCTAGCAGCTCACCTCCAACTGCGCAACGCTACGCGCTGTCACATCCAACTGCCCAACACTACAATAGTGAATTTTCCTACAATGTTAACCAGCCACAGACTGCACACAGCACAGTCAGTGATTTTCATACAGAGGGCTATATGATGTTACCAACATAAAAACCTGAACAACCTACTTACAATAGAAAGCTGACTAGCATAGGAGAAGAGTGCATTACTCTCGAAAAGACGTTTCTTGTATCTAATATCGGCCCCATTTTGGGAAAGACAGTACTAAAAAGCATGTTTTGGGCACTTGAATATATATATACTGGGAGGAAGCCGAAATTGAGAGCACTTGAGGCGTCACGCACCACACGGATGTTGAAAGTTAGGTAGACTGTTATGATACGATTTGAGGAGGTTCTCCGCAGAACGAATAAGGAAAGGGATATGTGGATATCATTGAGAAGAACAATGGACATGATTATACGGTATGAAATGAGACTTCAGTGATTAACTGCCTTGATACTAGCAGGAACTGTAGAGGATAAAAGCTCTGAGGGAAGACATACACTGGAGCATTACGACCACCTACCTAATATCCGGTATGCCCACCCTTGGCACGGATAACAGCGGTGACGCGTCTTGACATAGAAGCAAAGAGATCCGAATGGAGTTGTTATCACATTTGTACACACAACTTACCTAATTCCCTTAAATCCCGGGGAGGGGGTGCGATGAGCTCTTACGCCACGTTCAGTCACATTGCATATATGTTCCATCGGGCTCAGATCTCGCAAGTTGGGGGGTGGGGTGTGGGACAGCGCATCAGTTGGAACTCGCCACTGCGTTCCTACAACCACTCCATCACACCACTGGCACAGTGAGATGGTGCATTATCTTGCTGAAAAACGTCACTGCCGTCGAGAAACATGATTGACATGAAGGGTTATACGTGGTCTGCAGCCAGTGTGGTACGATATTCCATGGCCGTCATGGTGCCTTGCACGAGCTTCACTGGACCCATGGATGCCCATGTGAATGCGTCCCACAGCATAATGGAACCACTGCCAGCTTGCCTACGTTCCGTAGTACAGGTTTCAAGGAGTTGTTCCCCTCGGAGACGTCGGTTTCGCGCCCTCTCATCGGCATGATGAAGAAGGTATCGGGATTCATCAGACCATGCAACGCTCTGCCACTACGCTAACGTCCATTACCGATGGTCACGTGCCCATCTCAGTCGTAGCTGCCGATGTCGTGGTGTTAGCATTGTTACATTCAGTCTGTCAAGTCTACGACGTCCGTCATCTATAATGGTAGGTGACCGCCCAATCTGACGACGTCTGGACGTGGTTTCACCTTGGATTCGCAACGTGTAGAAGACACTTACCACAGCACTCTCGAACACCCGACAACTCGTGCATGTCCGCAAATGCTCATGCCGAGCCTCGAAGCCATCACCATCTGCCACTCAGATAGACCACACGCCTTCTCCAATCTATAAACGGATAACACTGTCGCTGATACTATATGCACCGTGCGTATCTGACGGGTAGTCATTCCTCGCCAGATGACGCTGCTATCGCCTGGGCTGGTTTATATCGAGAGTAAATTAGTGATCATAATGTTCTGGCTGATCAACGTAGATTGGAATGAACCCAACAAATGGGTGAGGTCGTGAGTGACAGCACTACTCTGAGGTGAAGAGGTTTGTGCAGGAGAGGAAGTCATGACGAGGAGTAAAAAAATTAAATAAGTTGAAGACTAACAGAAAAAAATTAACTGAAGAAACAGATGTGATGTCAAAGACAGCCTTGCCCATAGAGAATGATAAAGCAACTCAGAATTTTGTTGTAACTCCAGGACCGGAATGTCGGTAGACGACGTCAAATGTAAACGGATTCGAGATAATGACTAACAGGTTGCTACACGCCTGTCCCCGACCACCGGCGATGCAAAGTTTTAACGATTCAGTCGTTTGCTGATCTGGGGCATGGGCTATTTCTGACGTACGTTGAATTACTTTGCAGCAACCCATAGAGGCCAATAGTTGTTTTCTTAAGAAATTAAGTTTTTTTTCCTGAATTTCCTCTGTCTTCTTCCCTCAAAATACGTTATACAAAGAGAATTTCTGCCGTTAAACGAATGTGCAGTAACTAGGAGAGTATTGCGTAATAAAGTCGAAGTTATCGCTGTTATCTTACTGTCTCTTATGCAGCCCAATGTTTGCAAGGGCATCTCTGCTTCTGTTATCATTTATTTTCACCCGTTTCTGTTTTCTGTAGTGATTAGCACGGCTGTACAAAGAAACCGAACTGAAGAAATAATATTATGGAAATGGAAGAGGATGGAGGTGAAGATTATGGGGATTTGATACTAGGAGAGGAATTTGGCAGAGCATTGGAAGCTCTAAGTCGAAACAGAGCCCTAGAGAAGACGACGTTCCCCCAATATTATTAAGATCCTAGGGAGAGACCGTCATGAGAAAATATTGCACTTACTGTGTAACGTTATGAGACAGGGGAATGTAGCTACAGAGTTGAAGAAAAATATTGGCACTTCAGTGCCAAGAAAGGCAGGTGCTGACGGGTACCAATATTATGGAACCAACAGATTAAATTATTATTGTAATGTACTGACAGGAAATATATATAGAATATTGGAAGGACTACTAGAAGCTGACAGCAAAAATGGTCGCTTTGAGTTCCAGCGAAATATAGCAGCATTCGAGGCAACACAGACCCTATAGATTGTCTTAGGAGATAGGCCAAACAAGGGAAAACTTACATTGATCGTATTTCTCGATTTAGGGAATGTTTTCATAATGCTGACTGGAATACACTGTTTGAAACTGTGAAGGTGTGTGGGATTAATTACAGAAACAAAAACATTATTTCTACTTCTTGTACTGAAGCTTAGATGCACTTATAAAGAGTCGAAGAGCACTGGATGTAAGTATATCGAAGCTTCGTTGCCCTTATAATAGTCGAAAAACCTTAAAGGAAAGTAGTTCTTAAAAAGAGAATGAGACAAGGTTACATCAAATGCACGATATTATTCAAATTACGCACTGGGAACCTACTTAACGTAATCAAGGAGAATTTAGGAAAAGATACTGAAGTTCTAGGAAAAGAAATAAGAACTATAAGGTTTGTCGATTAAATTGTCAGTCTGTCAAAGACGAGGACGTGCAAGGAAAAGTAATTCAATGGCTGGGTCCTGAAAAGATGTAAGTGAATATCAACAAAATAACAACAAGGTGAAGGAATGCAGACGAATTATGTCGGGCGATGCTAATGGAGAATCATTAGGAACAGAGGCACTAAAATAGCAGCAAAATAACTGACAATGACCGAAGTAGAGATGATATAAAATGAAGAGGGGCAGAAGCAAGAAAACGCCTCCAAATTACGAACATGGCTATAAATTTAACCGTTAGGTATATATTTGTGTGGCTGTAGGCTAGTTCGAGTGAGAAATATGCACGGTAAAAAGTTCAGATACGTAATATTTTGCGTAAGGGGTCATTGACAGCTGTAAGATACGAGGAATTTCATGTAGTAGGCATATTGTAAGGATGATGCAAGTCCCTCGTCGAACATTCGCAAAAGGCAATGCCATTTTAGTATTATGAAACTTGCCGTCTGTTGTATTTTCACTAGAAGTTAAAATATGTAATAATTCTGTGAGACGATAACAAGTCTGTTGTTTTAAATTTGCTCCGTGGCTCCAAGCTAGAGCGTCGTGTGTGTAATTGTACAGTAAAAACAAATAGTGAATTTCAGCTCTGTTTACTTTTCGTGGGCTATTTCATTCAGCAACGTGAAGAAAACATTGTTTCCAGGGAAATTAATCTTTTTTTCAATTACGTAACAGTTTTTCCACCAATATTGTAGACTCAAATTGATGCAGATAAAATAAAATGCGCACCGACATGACATAATTCTCCACAATTACGTACAATCACCAAATTTTATCACGAAATAATATTTTCAAAATCGTTAATTCAAATGAAGATCAGAAGCGTAATTTCTACCTAGCTTATTACAGTTTAGACTCATGTGGTAAAACATGAATGATATAGCGGAAGAATATTTAATATAACAATACAAAACTGTTCAACTACGTCTTGTACGTTTTCCTCCAGACTATCAAAATAAATATTAACGCACCCTTCCTTCTTCAGTACAAAGAGAAAGAAAAAAACAACATATTATTTTTGATTTAACATTTCTCCTCTATACTAAGCTAACAAACAGCAAAGGCTCTCAATGTACATTATTTTGACGAGGTCTGTTCAAAAAATTCCAGAACATTCGTAATTTCGCGTCAACGGTGTGTAGGAGCGAAACTGCCGGAACTTTCATTATTGTATGCCTGTTAGTTATTGTCTAGATCTCTCTGAGCAGAACGTTGTGTCGCATAGTTTACGTATTTAGAGACGACGGAGTTAAAGGATCAACGTGTCTGCATTAAATTTTTCGTGAAACTCAAGAAAACCTTTGCAGAGACGCACCAAATGATGCAGGAAGCCCAAGGTGATGAGTGCTTAAGCCGTAATCGGTGTTAGGAATGGTTCACACGGTTTAAAAATGACCGGCTAGAAGCTAAAGATGAGCCTCGTTCAGTATGGCCTTTGATGTGTATCGACGACGTTCATGTCAGAAACGTCAACAAAATTTGTGTCACAGCGACAAACTGTTGCCAAGCCTGTGAGAAAATGTGAGTAGAAAACTGCCTGACATGTGGTGAAACAATTCATGGCCCTTGCATCACGATAACGCATCCACACATTCATCCCTGTTGGTGAATGACTACTGCACAAAAAACGAAATCACTGTGCTGCCTCATCCTCTGTACTCTTCAGACCTGGCTCCTGCCGATCGTTTTTTGTACACACATCAAAAATAGGTTTGTGTTACTTCATTTCCGAGAGTTCCAGAACCCATACAGAAAATTCATGTAGAAATCAGCATAGACATCATTTCCGTCCTTTTTGTTGCTCATGAAAACCACACATTGAATGTTGTACCCTATACAGCGAGACCTCCAGAGGTGGTGGTCCAGATTGTTGTACACACCAGTAGCACATCCTCTTGCATTGATGCATGCCTGTATTCATCGTGGAATACTACCCAAAAGTTCATCAAGGCACGGTTGGTCCAGATTGTAACATTGCTCAACTGCGGTTTGGCGTAGATCCCTTAGAGTGGTTGGTGGAGTACGTCCCCCAAAACAGTCCTTTTCAATCTATCCCAGGTATGTTCGGCAAGGTTCATGTCTGGAGAACATGCTGGCCGCTCTAGTCGAGCGATGTCGTTCTCCTAAAAGAAGTCGTTGAAAACGAATGCCTCGCCTATATGTAAGGTATCAGGCAAATCCAACACCTTCCATGAAAACCCTAACATAATAAGCAAATCTACTAGTATGTCACATAGCTCCGAATAAATCGTGACATTAAATTAACCAAAGTAATACAAGTAACGAGTGAGCAAATGGAATGCCACACACTAACACAAGAATGCCTAAATGGCTGTCGTACCTTCCCACCGTGAGCAGACGCAGTTCCGAGGGGAGAAACAAGGACAGAAGCCGACAGCAGAACCGTGTTAAGCTAGAAGGCCCTACGATAAGGACACCCACATCGCCAGCTAACCACTAGGGCTCACCACCCGCACATTTTAGCATGAGACTTCTTCGCGTCTCAGGTACGTCAAGGACCACCCCCTAGCCCATGTTAAAAGCTAGAGACCTCCAGAAAAACAGTATAGATCTTACGATAACACAAAAAGGGCCACTACCATCCGCAAGTTTTAGCGTGAGACTTTTTGGCGTCTCAGGTACGTCAAGGACCACCCTCCAGCCCATGTTAAAAGATAGAGCCTTCCAGAAGAACAGTATAGATATTACGATAACGCTAAAAGGACCACACCAGCTGCAGGTTTTAGCGTGAGACTTTTTAGCGTCTCTGTTACGTTGCAAGCTTTAAAAACATTGCCCCACCACGAAAAGTATAACGTTTCTCATTGGATAGACAGAATTTTTGTAGGCGGAGCTTAAGGTTAACATTGAGACCCTGATTGGTCAGATGAAAACACAGCCAGATAGCTTTTTTAAATCTACTTCGGTAAAATTGTAGTAAGGAGAAGTTAGGAGAGTTGGTTCCGAGACGGCGAGCTGGATGGCTGCTGCGCCGGCCGCTGTCGCCCTGACGCTGCCTAAACACCGACAAGGTAATGAACGCACGCGATGCCGCATTTTTGAGCGCATAAGGCTTCACTCAGAACTGCAGAAGACTCATCTGTTACACCCCTTTTTTTTGCGTAATACTAATGTCGATCGTTAATTAAAACTCATGGTGTTCACATTTGCCACTTGAAGAACAGATCTGAAACGCGATGATTTTTCTGTTCTATAGTTATTGAGAAGCCACATCAGCCACTAAAATTTACAAGTAAGATAAGTAACTAAAGATAATTGAGGGTCACTGTAGACCATTTTGATAGTTTTCTCCTTTGTGAAACTTAAATTAAACCTAGATTATAGATGTGATATGGCATAGGTCATCCTTCGATCGATTGTAGAACTTTGAAACCCATTCAGGGAATATTCGTTCACATTTTTGTTGAACGCAGTTGGTTTTCACCATCCTGTATTAAAACATTTCCTTTTATCAATAGTGCAATTTATAAACTATGTTTTGTGAGTAGAATAAAATTTCTAATGGTAAACTTAACTGCTTTTTCGACGTTATTTTACCGGCTAACTAAAAATAGGAAAGCCTTGAACCCTTTCCACTAAATGTAGTTAGTATTAAGATTCTTTTACAGGGAGTGCAGTGGAGCTGACGCAGAGATCATAAAGTATTTGGTTATATCATCGCTAGTCTCACTGAACTCTTCTGAATTCTACATGTCATGTGTGGTCTGGCGTCTCCTTACCAGCAACAGGACCCAGGTTCAAACTAGTTAATTCCCTAAGAAACACGCTCAGCGCGTCGTTGCGCGAAAGTGGTAGGGAGACACGATATAGAACAATCAGACACCACTATGAAGGTTTAGATATATGCTGCCGATATGGTTGCACTAATGGTCTGAGGATTTCATTCACGTATCGCACAGCCGTTACGGCGCCTTCCGTCACCACCAGAGGCGTACGTCAGCCTCACACAATGCCTCCCCAAAACATAAGGGAACCCCCATCTTGCTGCACTCTCTGGACTGTGTGTCTAAGGCGTTAAACACCTCTGTGACGATTGTCTGGTTGAAGGCATACGCGACACTCATCGGTGAAGAGAACGAGGTGCCAATCCTGAGCGGTCCGATTGGCATGTTGCTCGCACATCTGTACCGCGGTGCATTGTGCCGTGGTTGCAAAGATGGACCTCGCTATGGACGCCGGGAACTGAGTTGCGCATTATGGAGCCTATTGCGCACAGTTTGAGTTGTAACACGACGTCCTGTGGCCGCACGAAAAGCATTACTCAACATGGTGGCGTTGCTGTCAGCGTTCCTCTGAGCCATAATCCGTAGGTAGCGGTCATCTACTGCAGTAGTAGCTCTTGGGCGGCCTGAGCGAGGCATGTCATCGACAGATCCTGTCTATCTGTACCTCCTCCATGTCCGAACGACATCGCTTTGGATCACTCCGAGACGCCTGCATAATTCCCTTGTTGAGATCTCCTTAGTGGCACAGAGTAACAGTGCGATCTCCATCGAACCGCGGCGTTGACCGTTTAGGCATGGTTGAACTACAGAAAACACGAGCTGTGTATCTCCTTCCTGGTGTGGAATGACTGGAACTGATCGGCTGTCGGACCCCCTCCATCTAATAGGCCCTGCTCATGCATGGTTGTTTACTTCTTAGTGCGGGTTTAGTGACATCTCGGAAAAGTCAAAGGGACTGTGTCTGAGATACAATATCCACAGTCAACGTCTATCTTCTGGAATTCTGGGAATCTAGGTGATGGAAGACTTTTTTTGATGTGTGTATTTCCGAAGTTGAGAACCCGTTGAAAGGACGAGGATGTGCTACTATAGATGAGATCAAAAGACATTCGCAAAAAAAGGTTCAAATGGCTCTGAGCACTATGGGACTTAACATCTGTGATCATCTGTCCCCTAGAACTTAGAACTACTTAAATCTAACTAACCTAAGGACATCACACACATCCATGCCCGAGGCAGGATTCGAAACTGCGACCGTAGCAGTCGCGCGGTTCCGGACTGAGCGCCTGAACCGCTAGACCACCGCGGCCGGCAGACATTCGCAGACGACGCTTCCGCATCCAGCAAGAGCGTAACAACCCTGCTTCCAGAACTGTAAACGGATTTGGGAGCAGTGTATCAATTGTTGAGGAGAGTATTTCGAAGGAGACCACGCGCATTAAGTAAGAGGTAAGCGTAAAAGAATTTTGTGGACAAACTTCCGGAATTTTTTGAACAGACGCGGAATAAAAAGTGTTTTGTGTCAAAGAGTCAGTTTCATTCAGAATTTCTCTTTGTATCACATTTCAGTTTTCTCACTTTCCAACGGCTACACTCTGTTGTTCCGGCTTACTCTCGGAGTTGCCATCTTACCCAACACCTCTCACCTCGAAAAACTGTATCTCTGACTGTTTAGCCGATGTGAATCCACGGTTAATGTAAACGGAGAATATCCTGGTATTAAAATCTGGGCTTATGGACCGTAAGGGAAGAAAACAGATTGTTAACATGAAAAAGAGAGGTGATATATCTGTGGAGAGAGAGTATTTGTTTCTTACAGTAGATTGTACATCAGCTGATAAGCTTTTATACAATTTGAAGATCTTGAACACAGCCCAAAACAGACAGTAATCGGTTGCTGAATTATAAATAAATCTCGTGTGCAGTTGTTGGAAATTCTTCAGACGCTCAGAGAAGATGAGAACAGAAGCTTTTGGAATGAGATGCGACAAGAGAATGATGTTAGAAGGGTATATTGTTTAACTAAGGAATGGGTAGTCAGTCGAATTTGGAAGAAAAGAAAGGGCACAATTCAAGCAAAAGAAGTGATCGCTTCGTAGGACACACTCTTGAGGCACCCATAAATAGTGGAGGAAAGTGCATGTGTGTGTGTGTGTGTGTGTGTGTGTGTGTGTGTAGAGTGATGAGGTAAAAATTGTAAATAGAGAAAAGGCTTGACTAAGTTCAAATCAACGTAGTTCGCACATCATTACAGCTCTCTCTCTTTCTCTCTACATTTACGTCTACATCTACATCTACATCGTACACCGCAAGCCCACTAACGCAGTGTAGCTGAGGGTACTTCTGGTATCACCGACTGTTACCTCTTCCCTGCTCCAGTCGCGAATGGTGCATGTGAAGAAAGATTGTCTGTAAGCCTCTGCATTAGCTCCAATTTCTCGAATTTGCTCGTCGTGGTCACTTCACGAGATTTGCGTTGGAGGAAGCAGTACGTTGTCCGACTGTCCCCGGAGAAAGCTCCCTGCAAAACGCGTCTCTTGCAACGTCTTCCACTGTAGTATGTTTAGGATTCTTGTAAAGCTCTCGCGCAGAGTACGCGATCACGTGACGAAACACTTACCTCTCCGTTGGATCTTCTCTATATCTTCTACCATTACTGATTGGTAAGGAACCTAAATCTACGAACAATACTTACGGAACAAACGACTTGTAAGCCAGTTTTTTCGTGCATGCATTACATTTCCTTAACATTTTTCCTACGAATTTCAGTCTGGCACCTGCTTTTCTCAGCATCAGTGTTATGTGGTAATTCCGCTTAAGGTCGTTCTGAATCGCTACTCCTAGATATATAACAGTAGATACTGTTTCCAGCAGATTATTGTCAATAGTATAGTTGTACAGTAGGAGCTTCCTTTCCCGTTGTATGCGCAATATGTTACACTCATTGACTTTCGATGTCAACTGCAAGAGGATGCCCCTACATCAGTCCTCTGCAAGTCAACCTGCGAAACGATACTCTCTACTGGCGTTACTACTTTGTTATAGACAACCACATCATCCGTGAACAGTATTAAAGAGTTTCCGACGCTTTCGCAACAGCATTTCTATACACTTGTAAACGCTAATGGTCCTGCCACATTTCCTTGGAGTGCTCCAAAAATTACCTATAGTTCTGTCCATTTTGTTCCGTTAAGAGTGACGTGTTGAGTCCTGTCTGTAAGGAAGTCTTGCATCCAGTCGCAAATCCGATCAGATATTCGATAAGCTCGTACTTTTTTCAGTAAACGACAGTGTGGGACGGTGTCAAATGCCTTCCTGAAGTCAAGGAAGACGGCATCCATCGGAGTGCCGCTTTGCACAGCGCTATGGATGCTGTGGACAACCAGAGCGAACTGGTTTGGCTAGACCTCTGTTTCGAAAGGCATTTTGATATTTATAGAGCGGATTTTAAGTTTTCAAAAACATAATAACAGGTGATCATAAGACAGGTTCCTCAATTCCACAAAAATTCAAGTCAACAATATAGCCCTATAATTACGTGCATCGATCCTACGATTCTTCTGGAAAACCTAAATCACCTGCGGTTTCTTCTGGTCGCTAGGTGTCCTTGGCAATGGCCTTGGCGCAGTGGGTACACCGGTTCCCGTGAGATCATCAAAGTTAAGCGTTGTCGGGCGTGATCGGCACTTGGATGGATGACCATCCAGCCGCCATGCGCTGTTGCCATTTTTCAGGGTGCACTCAACCCCGTGATACTAAATGAGGAGCTACTCGACCGAATAGTAGTGGCTTCGGTCAAGAATACCATCTTACGACCGGTAGAGTGGTGTGCTGACCCAACGCCCCTCCTATCCGCATCCTCCACCGAAATTGACACGGCGGTCGGATGGTTCCGGTAGGCCACCTGTGGCCTGATGACGGAGTGCTAGGTATCCTTCGTTGCTGCAGTGGTATGTGATAAAGTTTTCTCGAATAATATTTGTAGAATCTTACAGGGATCTGGTCTGGTCCTGGTGCCTGCCCATTACTATACGATTATAGCGGTTTTCCTATTCCACTGTCGGTTATCACAATATCTGTCACTTCGACGTTCGTAGGACGATTGAAAGGAGGGACCATATTACGATCTTCCGCGGCGAAGCGATTTCGGCCTCCTCTCTGTCATCTTCCCTTTCAATGCAAGTATCATCACTGGGTAAAAGAATGGAGGATTAAAAACACTTTCTGATTTTACGTAAGAGCAAAACCTTCTTACTCAGATCTGCCTCAATGTTTGTGTGAGTGTGTGTATATTTGTAGGGAGTCGTTAAAGCTTTATTAGTCGTCCTCTCTTTTTTAATATATATCGTCTCATAAAATTTTAGTACGTCTGCGTAAAACTTGCGGCCGTGCGTCCAAATCAACACATTACAATGATCCTCTTCACCGATTCCTTGATATTTGGATTTCAAATAATGTGTTGTCCACTTCGTTTAAGCTGGTTTCGTGAGCTTCGAACACAGTTGCTGCTGCCTCCACTTTGAGGCGACCCCTCCCGCCCGCCGCTGCGCCGCCCACGCAGGCAGCGGCGCACCTTGTTTATTGATTGCCGCCGGCGCCGACCGGTGGCCTGTTCCAATTATTTGTCTGCGGGCGGGCAGGCCACTGAGTTATTGGGGCGCCGCGCACCGGGGCGACGGCAATACGTCTGGTGGCGGACGCGCCGGCAGCCTAACAGGTAGCGAATCCGGGGCGCGGGCCCATCCCTCAATGTGGCCGACCGGCTCCCCCTAACAAGATCCGGAGCCGGCCGATATACGTCACCACGCTCAGGCGAATAAGCAACGCACCTCTGTGGACTTGTATGTACCGTGCGAGAACTCCGGCACGGTACAATTTTAGAAATCACAGTGTTGCAAGCGCAAGGAGGGCAATATAAAAAAAAAATTGTCTGCCTTGGAACGAAGGGGTATTTTTATCCAACACATGCATATAAATCTGGACGTAGTTCGCTTTCAGATGTACATTTTGCGTCCATCCCCTTGTAACAACAACGACTCTGTAATATTGTACATATAAGTAATTCTTTTCATCTGATTTTACGGTAAACTTGTGTAATTGATGTTCTGATTTCATTTCTTTTTGTTTCATGCCATTATGTTAAGAAAACTGTAAATAAGTTTCAATGTGAATATTAATGTTTATGTCAAATGTCAAGTAATATTGTAATAGAACTGAAATGTAACAAATGTTGAAACTGTTGTAAGATGTTTAAAATTGTAACTGTGCGTCTTCTCCGTACTTAGGCAATGTGTTAGAATATGCAGAATTCAAAACCTCGGGTGAATACCCGGACTGTCAGGGAGCGGTCTAAGGTAGCTGGCAGGCGAGCGCGGTAATATGCCCGCGGGCACTGCACGGCACAACGAACACAGTAGTAGTTGGAGTTTGGCACTCGTTTGAGCAGCACCTTCAGGAGCAAGGAGGCTCTCCTGGAAGACATAGCTGCACTGAGTCTTGGGTATGCCGTTCCAACGCTCACACAGCATGGCAAAATTCCATAGTTAATAAATTGACAAGTATTGCGACGCTAAGAAGAATTAAAGTGCCGATACGTCAAGAGCCATAGCTGTGGTTGTATGTGTGCTCTGTGCCTCGCCACTTTGCTCTTGCCAACTGCCGCACAGATACTAGCAGGCTGAAACTTTTAGTACTGTATTCGAATGGATCAGAGAGGTAAATGTGATTATTTCGTGCAATAATAACCAAAATTTTACCAGAACTTTTCCATCATTAAATTATCCTCATAACAGGGTCCTTTCCAAACGTTGTGCAATCCAAGTGTCCCGAAATGAAAATTAAAAATGGTGTTAATAATAATTATTTGCAGAACTAGCTATATTAGAATCGTGTTTAAAGAAATGTTTTGTTAATGAACCAGTAAATGAATAGCGGAGGTCTAACAAAGTCGAAAGATAACTTAAGTATTGATATACACTCCTGGAAATTGAAATAAGAACACCGTGAATTCATTGTCCCAGGAAGGGGAAACTGTATTGACACATTCCTGGGGTTAGGTACATCACATGATCACACTGACAGAACCACAGGCACATAGACACAGGCAACAGAGCATGCACAATGTCGGCACTAGTACAGTGTATATCCACCTTTCGCAGCAATGCAGGCTGCTGTTCTCCCATGGAGACGATCGTAGAGATGCTGGATGTAGTCCTGTGGAACGGCTTGCCATGCCATTTCCACCTGGCGCCTCAGTTGGACCAGCGTTCGTGCTGGACGTGCAGACCGCGTGAGACGACGCTTCATCCAGTCCCAAACATGCTCAATGGGGGACAGATCCGGAGATCTTGCTGGCCAGGGTAGTTGACTTACACCTTCTAGAGCACGTTGGGTGGCACAGGATACATGCGGACGTGCATTGTCCTGTTGGAACAGCAAGTTCCCTTGCCGGTCTAGGAATGGTAGAACGATGGGTTCGATGACGGTTTGGATGTACCGTGCACTATTCAGTGTCCCCTCGACGATCACCAGAGGTGTACGGCCAGTGCAGGAGATCGCTCCCCACACCATACACCATAATGCCTGGTGTTGGCCCTGTGTGCCTCGGTCGTATGCAGTCCTGATTGTGGCGCTCACCTGCACGGCGCCAAACACGCATACGACCATCATTGGCACCAAGGCAGAAGCGACTCTCATCGCTGAAGACGACACGTCTCCATTCGTCCCTCCATTCACGCCTGTCGCGACACCACTGGAGGCGGGCTGCACGATGTTGGGGCGTGAGCGGAAGACGGCCTAACGGTGTGTGGGACCGTAGCCCAGCTTCATGGAGACGGTTGCGAATGGTCCTCGCCGATACCCCAGGAGCAAGAGTGTCCCTAATTTGCTGGGAAGTGGCGGTGCGGTCCCCTACGGCAATGCGTAGGATCCTACGGTCTTGACGTGCATCCGTGCATCGCTGTGGTCCGGTCCCAGGTCGACGGGCACGTGCACCTTCCGCCGACCACTGGCGACAACATCGATGTACTGTGGAGACCTCACGCCCCACGTGTTGAGCAATTCGGAGGTACGTCCACCCGGCCTCCCGCATGCCCACTATACGCCCTCGCTCAAAGTCCGTCAACTGCACATACGGTTCACGTCTACGCTGTCGCGGCATGCTACCAGTGTTAAATACTGCGATGGAGCTCCGTATGCCACGGCAAACTGGCTGACACTGACGGCGGCGGTGCACAAATGCTGCGCAGCTAGCGCCATCAGACGGCCAACACCGCGGTTCCTGGTGTGTCCGCTGTGCCGTGCGTGTGATCATTGCTTGTACGGCCCTCTCGCAGCGTCCGGAGCAAGTATGGTGGGTCTGACACACCGGTGTCAATGTGTTCTTTTTTCCATTTCCAGGAGTGTAGTAATGACGTTTATTATTTTAACACAGATTTAAAAGTATTTAAACGAGCAGTAAATAAGATGAAAAGAGTGGTAAGTTATGTATTGAGAATCTTGAATGAATAATAAATTCAGTAATCTTCCTTTTTTCTTTTTTTAATACAACGATCATAACAGTTTCAGGGTCCGCCATCCATTCATTTGAATCCTGAAGTGTTCTAAATTGGTTTGACGAGCAAACGTTAAAGTCAATATAAAAGTCAAACTTTATCAGAGTTTTATTTTTATCAAAATTGACAATTTGTGTGTGGCATGAAAGTACCATTTCTACGATAACCTATGCCCGATTTTATTCATATTAATAGACAGTATAAATTTTTTTAGTAAACATTATAGTGTAGTGTTATGTATTCATGATTTTCCAAGTCAGTACTGAACGTGAAACTATCAGTTCAATAGATTTCCTGGTTCTAAAATTCTGCTGTATTATGCACTGTTACAACTTGTTGTTTTGCCTGAATATGTACGAACTTGTACAGGGAAGAAACTCAGTTGTCACGTTGGTAGTATCTTCTGGTTTGCTTTTGATTCACCATGACGTGTGACTGCATTTCAAACTTACTTGACGGATCATTGTTATTACAGAATGGATGTAAGTCTGATTTGCCACCATTCAGGTACACACGGTCGATATCTATGAGAAAATCCTTTCTCATTAGGTGAATCCCGCTCACTTACCATAGCACAGGCTTTAACGAGTATTGTGTCCACATCTGAAGGTCTCTCTGTACGGTGATACAACATGGAATGTGTGGTTTTCATGAGCAGTAAACAGAGGGGAAATGATGTTTATGATGATTTCTATTCCAATTTTCGGTAGAGGTTCAGGAACTCTTGGAATCGATGTGATGCAAAAATTTTTTGATGTTTGTAAATACAGATAATTAAATGTCAAACGTCATGACAGTTTACCCCGTTTTCAAGAAAAATTCTTAAGTCATACAGGCAACCCTTCTTTATCTATTAGCAAAATCTCTATCAAAATTCATGCCCTAGATCCTGAGATTAGCCTTCACGAAGAGACAGAAAAACAAAAACTTTAATTCATAATGTAATGTATGTAGGCTACATGTAAGCCTTATATGCTACGTAAGTTCACAATCTTTGCGGTTGAAATTTCTCGATAGATGGGTACTGTTTATAATAAATTCTACTTTAAATCTATTTTTTATAGACCTGACGGCTGGGTGACAGGCTGGAGTGGCCGAGCAGTTCTAGGCGCTTCAGTCTGTAACCGCGCGACCGCTACTGTCGCAGGTTCGAATCCTGCCTAGGGCATGGATGTGTGTGATGTCATTAGCTTCATTAGGTTTAAGTCGTTCTAAGTTCTAAGATAAGTCCCATAGTACTCAGAGCCATCTGAACCATTTTCAGGCAGGGTGTCCAACGGCAAAAACAGAAAGACGATGCACATAAACGTTAATACCGTTTTTAAACCAATTGGGGCTGAATATCTAAAATCCCTTTGTGGGTACTTAAGATCATATAGATTAAGTTGGCTCACACATTCATTTCTTTAGGACATGGTATGCTAATATTATAGTTTCTTCTGATGTTAGAGCTTTTTTCTTTTCCTTCCACGATCTTTCTGTCATGTTTTTCCTCTAACATTGTTTAGATGAATAGTGTAGCAAAGAACAATATTGCCGACCTGCAGTTTTAGCTCACCTCGCCCTCTCCCCTCATGCTCCCCATCTCTTCTAGGCCTTAGATATGAATGGTGGGATACTCAACATTGGCTGAAGCATATAAGGTCAGCCTGAATGGTTGCCAGGTTTCCTGTGATTATTTAGAACCCTTATCACTAGAGTTTATGACCAGTTATGGCTGTCAGATGATTTTCCATTATAGCATTTACAGGAAAAAACTGTGTACATCAGTGGATCAAAAATTTGAGAGTTGTTCACGAAGTAATTAATATCTTTATTCTCAGCCAGAAACACGCTACAAGTGCGAAACGTTACGTATGTATTATTTGAAGTCTCACATCCGAATATCGCGAAGCTGCTGTAGATTTCAAAATAGCGTCTCTGTATGATGTGCGTTAGAAGCAACTTGCCGTCTTTGAATTTCTCACTGCAGAGAAAGAAACTGCGGGGAATATTCACAAACGCTTGTGAAAAGCCTATGGAGCATCTGCTGTCGACAGAAGTACAGTTAGTCGCTGGGTACGGAAGGTGAGGTCATCAGAAGGCGGTTCGGCGGAGTACCACGATTTGCAGCAGTCTGGGAGACCATAAACGACTGTCACACCTGACAGCCCGGACCTAGCCCCCTCGGACTTCCACTTGTTTGGGCCATTAAAGAATGCCAAATGTGGAAGACATTTTGAGGACGATGAGGAAGTGATTCACACAGTGGAGCACTGGACAAGTGGAAATCTGAGGTAAGTTTCTGTGGAACCAAATTACTGAGGTCATCGGTCCCTAGGCTTACACATTGCTTAATCCAGCTTAAACTAACTTAGACACCCATGCCCGAGGAAAGACTCGACCCTCCGACGGGGGAGGAGCCGGGCGAACTGTGGGAAGGTGCCTCAGAGCACGCGGCTATCCCACGTGGCATGTGAAGCTCTGGTTCCGCCAGAAGGACGACTGGTACCGACATACGCGCCCTTGTTTCGCGCTGGAGGAGGGCCACGCGACCCGATGAAGATTACGTGGGAAAACGGGGTGCGCAGGTAAAACAACATTCTTTCGTGTGTGCAATTCTCATTACTTTCAATAAAGAATGGTTGAAAGAACAATTTCTGGGTAACCTTTGTACATTCTCCTCTAATATGAGCCAACGAAATGTAGAACATAGAGGGTGTTTCAAAAATGACCGGTATATTTGAAACGGCAATAAAAACTAAACGAGCAGCGATAGAAATAAACCGCTTGTTGCAATATGCTTGGGACAACAGTGCATTTTCAGGCGGGCAAACTTTCGAAATTACAGTAGTTACAACTGTCAACAACAGATGGCGCTGCAAGTGATGTGAAAGATACAGAAGACAACGCAGTCTGTGGGTGCGCCATTCTGTACGTCGTCTTTCTGCTGTAAGCGTGTGCTGTTCACAACGTGCAAGTGTGCTCTGGACAACATGGTTTATTCCTTAGAACAGAGGATTTTTCTGGTGTTGGAATTCCACCGCCTAGAACACAGTGTTGTTGCAACAAGATGAAGTTTTCAACGGAGGTTTAATGTAACCAAAGGACCAAAAAGCGATACAATAAAGGATCTGTTTGAAAAATTTCAACGAACTGTGAACGTGACGGATGAACGTGCTGGAAAGGTAGGGCGACCGCGTACGGCAACCACAGAGGGCAACGCGCAGCTAGTGCAGCAGGTGATCCAACAGCAGCCTCGGGTTTCCGATCGCCGTGTTGCAGCTGCGGTCCAAATTACGCCAACGTCCACGTATTGTCTCATGCGCCAGAGTTTACACCTCTATCCATACAAAATTCAAATGCGGCAACCCCTCAGCGACGCTACCATTGCTGCACGAAAGACATTCCCTAACGATAGAGTACACAGGATTGATGACGGCGATATGCATGTGGACTGCATTTGGTTTACTGACGAAGCTTATTTTTATCTGGACGGCTTCTTCAATAAACAGAACTGTCGCATATGGGGAACCGAAAAGCCCCATGTTGCAGTCCCATCGTCCCTGCATCCTCAAAAAGTACTGGTCTGGGCCGCCATTTCTTGCAAAGGAATCATTGGCTCATTTTTCAGATCCGAAAAGATTACTGTATCACGCTATGTGGACATTCTTCGTGAATTTGTGGCGGTACAAACTGCCTTAGACGACATGCGAACACCTCGTGGTTTATGCAAGATGGTGCCCGGCCACATCGCACGGCCGACGTCTTTAATTTCCTGAATGAATATTTCGATGATCGTGTGATTGCTTTGGGCTATCCGAAACATACAGGAGGCGGCGTGGATTGGCCTCCCTATTCGCCAGACATGAACCCCTGTGACTTCTTTCTGTGGAGACACTTGAAAGAACAGGTGTACCGCCAGAATCCAGAAACAATTGAACAGCTGAAGCAGTACGTCTCATCTGCATGTGAAGCCATTCCGCCAGACACGTTGCCAAAGGTTTTGGGTAATTTCATACAGAGACTACGCCATATTATTGCTACGCATGGTGGATATGTGGAAAATATCGTACTATAGAGTTTCCCAGACCGCAGCGCATCTGTTGTTGACAATTGTAACTACTGTAATTTCGAAACTTTGTCTGCCTGAAAATGTACTGTTGTCCCAAGCATATTGCAACAAACGGTGTATTTATATCGCTGCTCGTTAAGTGTTTATTGCCGTTTCAAATATACCGGTCATTTTTGAAACACCCTGTATATAACCGTCATAATAATTTTTCTCTTGTGGAGATTTTTCTGAGAACTAAGACCGGTACATAATAAACGTATTATTGTTCAAGTGATTGCAAAAATATGATTTATCAAAATATTTAACAGCCTAAGCCAGTCACCTATTATATGTATTATTAATTGGTATAAATATGACCCAATATGGGCGACACAATCAACAATTGACCGTCCAAGAAGAGCCCATCAATATAACATCACAGTGGACACAAAACCCCCTCTAAAAACGATGGAAATTCAAAAAAATCCTATTCAGTTTCCTTATTAGCAATTATAAGTATTCAACGTTGTTAATGCTGAAGCTGAAACTTTTATAGAAACATAGGAGCTTGCGCTTGGACCAGGCAACATTGTCAGAACTTGATGTGTGCTTCATTTGACGTTTTAAACCATTAGGGAAGCGGATATCAATTATATTGCACCTCTTAGTCTGCAGAGAAAGATGTTGCGATAGCACCCTGCACTGAAAGGAGTGCGCACCGCACCAGCTGCACTGTGAGATCACCGAAGTTAAGCGCTGTTGGGCTTGATGGGTGACCGTTCGGTCTGCCGTGCGCTGTTAGCAAGCCGGCTGCACTCAGCCCTTGTGAGGCAAACTGGGGAGCTACTTGATTGAGAAGTAGCGGCTCTCATCTCGTAAACTGACACACGGCAGAGAGAGCGGTGTGCTGACCACATGCCCCTCCACATCCGCATCCAGTGACACCTGTGAGCTGCGGATGACACGGCGGCCAGTTGGTACCGTTGAGACTTCCAAGGCCTGTTCGGACGGAGAGTTAATGAACAAACGTTAATCCTGATGCCATGTGTTTGTAGCTGCATGACTCGACGTAGATAGAGGACATTGGAATTCGATAGAACTAAGCAGCTAGAACACCAGCACTGTTCGTTGCTCGGGCTTGATAAACAAGTCGAAGATATTACCAACTGTTGCCAAGTGAACGTGGATAACCAAGCAGCGCCGGCAAAGAATTTTCGAGTTCGAATCTCGCTGCTGCACGCTGTTTCAATCTGCCGGGAAGTTTCATGTCAGCGCACACTCTGCTGCAGAGTGAGAATCTCATTCAAGAATTTTTTAGATGCCTTCGACTTTCGACTTGACGGTTCTCCCTTCTGGAACACAAGATAGCTCATTATCATCGATGCAGATGTCCTTTAGTGTATCCAGTGGATTCAAATATTAGCACTGTCGCTATAAAATCATTCTTTCCTGTGTTTTGCTTAGAAAGGTGGTCAAAAACAGGAGTTTTGGGCAATGGTCCACATTTTATTTCATATCAGTTTTAAGAGTTTTGCCAACAGAATCGAATTCTACAAATCTTCGAGGCACCACTCTCTCCTCAGTTTCGTTTGTAATTTTAAGGCTCAGACGTTCGATACTCAATTTTCGCCCTTGAGGGAAAATGCTTTCTTTTTGTTTATGAGCACCGCCTGCTCCAGGCTAATTATATCTTTATAAACTGGCATGCGGTGACGACGATGGCGATACACACTGCTGATATCACTTTGTATTACAATTATTAATAAAGTCTTATCCTTGACTCCTGTAACTGGGGGCGTCAGCCGAGAACGCTTGTTGTAAATCTGGTAATCGGGGGCTCAAGGATGCAACAATTTTAAAAAAGTTAACAAAGCATAGTGCCGCACTGCCCGCTGTGCGCCTAGCCGGCTGGCTATGCAACCCGTTTGGCTCGGTGCCAGGCCTGTGCACCAGCGGGTACGCGAGCTCCGAGAAGGCCGGTTCCGACTAGAGCGCGGCAGCGGGGCGTGCGGCAACGTCAGCGGCAAGCGTTTCCCGCTTTAACGCGGCGGCTTGCGGAATTGGCGTTCCCATCTGGAAGCGGCAGACGCTAGCGGTAGCCAATGACGGACAGCCACTGAGGTACGGGGTGGGACCCACTGAAACGACCGGTGTGTTTGAACAACTATATCTTACACCTACACGAAGGAAAGACGAAGTTGGGTGAACACATACCAATTTATCATTTCCGGTACAATGAAATCTTTCTCAAATTTTATTACTCATGTTTTCTTATTTCAAAATAAACAGATTTCATGGCTACCGTTCATGATTGTTCACTATCTCCTAACACATTGAAAGAATGTACGATAAGAGAGATTATTCAGATAGTTAAGCCGAGACAAAAATTTAAAATGTGATACGGTAGCAGGTACACGAAAAGAGTAAGAACACAAAGGCTAGGTGGAAGGGATGAAAGTGGAAGCCACCTCACAGAATTTACCACAGAGCATAATGTAATCATCGCCAGCACCTTGCTTAAGAATCATGAAAGAATAATATATATATGGAACAGAGTTTTCGAAACCAGATTTTAAATTGTAAGACATTTCCTGGTGCAGACGCAAACCTGACTGAAGACTGTCAATAGCAAGAAAAGCGTTCTGGAAAAGACAATTTGTTCACACTGATATAAATTCTAATGGTTAGATACTATTTTACAAAGGTATTTGTGTGAAGTGTAGCCTTGCATGTAAGTGAAACGTGGACGATGAACAGTTCTGTCAAGAAGACAATGGACGCTTTCAAAACGTGGTGATCAATAAGAATGCTGAAGATTAGATACGAGGATCGTGTGACTAAAGAAGAGATACGGAATTAAATAGAGGAGGAAGAGGAAATTACAGCACAACTTTGACAACAATAGAAGTTAGTTGACAGGACATATTATGGGGCGCCAAAGAGTGAGGACAAAGGGGTTGGGTGATACTATTCTGATAATAATCATCTGTTGAAATATTACTCTATCTATTAATGTAAGCAGTGAATTTACTCTTCCATGCACTCTTCCACAAAACATTTAAACGATAACTGAAAACAGCTGAACACCAAATGTTTCAACCACTGTCTGACAACTACTGGATTCACTTTCAGCTTTCTATAACTATCACTGGCCAGCCACACACACATACAGATATAAGGAGAACAAAAATAAACAAAAATGGGTTTCCAGCATATAATTCTGCAAGTTGGCAACATGTACATAAACAAACCAGACAGGAAGGGACAGTTTTCGGTAAAACGTCTACTGCCAGTGACAGAAGAAACAAGAGTAACATTAAAAAGGGCTTATGTTCCATAATCTTAAGTTTTAGTTCATCTTGAGGCATGTGACCAGGTGAGGGGAAACGAAGATGTCCGTAAAAAACTCGATTCACTGTTAGTGATCAGTCATTCACGCAAAAAAAGATGTGAACTGTTTTATAATCCGCAAGTATCACATATCAAAACAAAACTGAATCATTCTAGATTCCACCGAAGATGTCTTAAAGTAAAACGCGAAACGCGTCTTGATTCAGTAAAGTACACTGGATAAAGAAACTAAAGTTCGTTACTTACCAAAGGAAATAATCAATAGCTAAAGATATTTAGGAAATTACATCTTATGACATACCAGCAAAATAGTTTCGGTTTAACTTCTCATTCCACATGCTATTAAATGCTGTGTAAAAAAATTCATCTATCGCTTCTGAAAAACTGTACTTACTTTCATATCTCGGTGGATAAACAGATTTAGGATATTTACCATGCAACTTTTCACGAGTTATCGTTTGCAAAAAAAATCACGTTTCGATTTCTTGAACCGTTTACGAAATTTGCGGTTGATACAACCACATGGTTTACGACGAGCAGGACGAAGTATCGGTCGCGTCGCGAGCGACCCGCGCGCGGTTCACGGCACAGCCCGTCCGCCGACATGTCATTCAATATCTCGACAACAGTGCTAGCTATCGATCTGGTGTCAGCTTTAAAAACAATTTCGATACGTTGACTAAATTTCATACGCAATAATGAATTACCTAAAATTAAGTGTACGCAAAGTCCACGCAATGCGTTTTTACCTCTGCTCTGACGCGGCGGCTCGCGGAACTGGCGTTCCCATCTGGAAGCGGCAGACGCTAGCGGTAGCCAATGACGGACAGCCACTGAGGTACGGGGCGGGACCCACCGAAACGCCCGTTGCATTTGATTAACTATATCTTACACCTACATTAAGGAAAGACGAATTTGGGTGAACACATACCAGTTTTTCATTTTCTGCACAATGTACTCTTTCACATATTTTATTACTCATGTTTTCTCATTTCACAATAAACAGATTTCATAACTACCATTCATGATTGTTCACTATCTCCTAACACATTGATAGAAAGGCGATTATTCAAATACGTAAGGGAGACAAAAATTTAAAATGTGGCACAGTAGCAGGTACAAAAAAACAGTAAGAACACAAAGGCTTGGGGGAAGGGATGAAGGTGGAAGCCACTTGATAGAATTTCGCACAGAGCATAATGTAACCATCGCCAGCACCTTGCTTAAGAATCATGAAAGAATAATACATATTTGGAACAAAGTTCTCGAAACCAGATTTTAAATTATAAGACATTTCCCAGTGCAGACGCAAACCTACAATAATTTATTGGTTACGAGTTGCAGTTTACGACTAAAGAGACAGTAAACTGTAGCAAATTAAGGAAATGGAACTTAAATAAGTCAAGACCCACAGTTTTTCGATAACCTTAACGTTACTGTAATGCAACGACTGACAGAAACAGAGGAAGGACTCCGCTAGAATACGAATATCTTTGAGAGAAGAAGTGGTGAATGCAACAGAGTATGTGAGTAAGGTACAGTAGAAAATGTTAGATAAAACGTGATATATTAAATTTTACACGAGGGAAAAATATAAAAATGTAGCAAATAAAGTAGGCCATCGGAAATAGAAATATCTGAACATGACGTTAACGGAAAGTCCAAAAATTTAATGCGATTTTGCTCTTGAATAACATATGGGAATGAAAACGAGAAAGAACAAAGAAAACTTTGCTCAAAGGAGAAGCAGCTATCAAGAACTCATTTGGCACAGCCAGAACTAAGCAAATGATAGAAGGCTAGAAAGTGGAAGGAATATGTAGAGAGGAGAGGGGGAGGGGTTGTACAAACTAACATAAGCACAATGTTAGATTCCTGTGAGATGTCTGAACACGCAAGGCAATACTGATCCTACCACTTAGCTAAGTAGACACACTGAGCAACTGCGAAATTGTATTTATAGCATTTGCATGTTTAGAGAAAGGTTTTGGCAGTCTTAATTAAAACATTCTTTGAAACTCTGGAGATGTCATCGATAAAACACAGGGCCATAAGATTATCTACAACTTGTACAGAAACTAAACTGCATTTCTAAGACTTCAGTGACTTGAAAGGGAAGTATTAATTGAGAAGGCAGAAGTAGAGAGGATATAAAATGAAGACTGAATAGCAACAAAAGCGTTATGAAAAAGAAAATTTGTTCACATCGAATATAAATTCTAATGACTGGGTACTACTTTACAAAGGTATTTGTGTGGAGTGCGGTATTTGTGTGGAGTGCAGCCTTGTATGTAAGTGAAACGTGGGCGATGAACAATTCTGTCAAGAAGACAATGGACGCTTTCCAAACGTGGTGTTCAAAACTAATGCTGAAGATTAGGTATGAGGATCGTGTAACTAAAGAAGAGGTACTGAATTAAATAGAGGAGGAAAAGAAAATTTTGACATAACTTTGACTACAAGAGGTGTAAGTTGACAGGACATATTATGAGGCGTCAAAGAGTGAGGACAAAGGGGTTGGGTGATAGTATTCTGATAATAATCATGTGTTGAAAGGCTATTCTAGTATTATGTCTATTAATGTAAGCAATGAATTTACTCTTTCATGCACTCCTCCACAAAACATTTAAGCCAAAACTTAAATCAGCTGAACACCAAATGTTTCAACCACTGTCTGACAACTACTGCATTCACTTTCAACTTTCTACAACCATCACTGGCTAGCCACACATACATACAGATATAAGGAGAACAGAAATAAACAAACATTAGTTTACAGCATATAGTTCTTTAGGTTGGCAACATGTACATAAACAAACGAAACAGGAAGGGAGGTGAGGTGAACATGTTGTAGTTGTTGTTGTTGTTGTCTTCAGTCCTGAGACTGGAGTGATGCAGCTCTCCATGCTACTCTATCCTGTGCAAGCTTCTCCATCTCCCAGTACCTACTGCAACCTACATCCTTCTGAATCTGCTTAGTGTATTCATCTCTTGGTCTCCCTCTACGATTTTTACCCTCCACGCTGCCCTCCAATGCTAAATTTGTGATCCCTTGATGCCTCAGAACATGTCCTACTAACCGTTCCCTTCTTCTAGTCAAGTTGTGCCACAAACTTCTCTTCTCCCCAATCCTATTCAATACCTCCTCATTAGTTACGTGATCTATCTACCTTATCTTCAGCATTCTTCTGTAGCACCACATTTCGAAAGCTTCAATTCTCTTCTTGTCCAAACTAGTTATCGTCCATGTTTCACTTCCATACATGGCTACACTCCAAACAAATACTTTCAGAAACAACTTTCTGATACATAAATCTATATTCGATGTTAACAAATTTCTCTTGTTCAGAAACGCTTTCCTGGCCATTGCCAGTCTACATTTTATATCCTCTCTACTTCGACAATCATCAGTTATTTTACTTCCTAAATAGCAAAACTCATTTACTACTTTAAGTGTCTCATTTCCTAATCTAATTCCCTCAGCATCACCCGATTTATTTTGACTACATTCCATTATCCTCGTTTTGCTTTTGTTGATGTTCATCTTATATCCTCCTTTCAAGACACTGTCCATTCCATTCAACTGCTCTTCCAAGTCCTTTACTGTCTCTGACAGAATTACAATGTCATCGGCGAACCTAAAAGTTTTTACTTCTTCTCCATGAATTTTAATACCTACTCCAAATTTTTCTTCTGTTTCCTTTACTGCTTGCTCAATATACAGATTGAATAACATCGGGGAGAGGCTACAACCATGTCTCACTCCTTTCCCAACCACTGCTTCCCTTTCATGCCTCTCGACTCTAATAACTGCCATCTGGTTTCTGTACAAATTGTAAATAGCCTTTCGCTCCCTGTATTTCACCCCTGCCACTTTCAGAATTTGAAAGAGAGTATTCCAGTCAACATTGTCAAAAGCTTTCTCTAAGTCTACAAGTGCTAGAAACGTAGGTTTGTCTTTTCTTAATCTTTCTTCTAAGATATGTCGTAAGGTCGGTATTGCCTCACGTGTTCCAACATTTCTACGGAATCCAAACTGATCCTCCCCGAGGTCCGCATCTACCAGTTTTTCCATTCGTCTGTAAAGAATTCGCGTTAGTATTTTGCAGCTGTGACTTATTAAACTGATAGTTCGGTAATTTTCACATGTCAGCACCTGCTTTCTTTGGGATTGGAATTATTATGTTCTTCTTGAAGTCTGAGGGTATATCGCCTGTCTCATACAACTTGCTTACCAGCTGGTAGAGTTTCGTCATGACTGGCTCTCCCAAGGCCATCAGTAGTTCTAATGGAATGTTGTCTACTCCCGGGACCTTGTTTCGACTCAGGTCTTTCAGTGCTCTGTCAAACTCTTCACGCAGTTATCTTATCTCCCATTTCGTCTTCATCTACATCCTCTTCCATTTCCATAATATTGTCCTCAAGTACATCGCCCTTATATAAACCTTCTATATACTCCTTCCACCTTTCTGCCTTCCCTTCTTTGCTTAGAACTGGGTTACCATCTGAGCTCTTGATATTCATACACGTGGTTCTCTTCTCTCCAAAGGTCTCTTTAATTTTCCTGTAGGCAGTATCTATCTTAACCCTAGTGAGATAAGCTTCTACATCCTTACATTTGTCGTCTAGCCATCTCTGCTTAGCCATTTTGCACTTCCTGTCGATCTCATATTTGAGACGTTTGTATTCCTTTTTGCCTGCTTAATTTACTGAATTTTTATATTTTCTCCTTTCATCAATTAAATTCAATATTTCTTTTGTTACCCAAGGATTTCTAGCAGCCCTCGTCTTTTTACCTACTTTATCCTCTTCTGCCTTCACTACTTCATCCCTCAGAGCTACCCACTCTTCTTCTACTGTGTTTCTTTCCCCCATTCCTGTCAATTGTTCCCTTATTCTCTCCTTGAAACTCTGTACAACCTCTGGTTCTTTCAGATTATCCAGATCCCATGTCCTTAAATTCCCACCTTTTTGCAGTTTCTTCAGTTTTAACCTACAGTTCATAACCAATAGATTGTGGTCAGAGTCCACATCTGCCCCTGGAAATGTCCTACAATTTAAAACCTGGTTCCTAAATCTCTGTCTTACCATTATATAATCTATCTGATGCCTTTTAGTATCTCCAGGTATCTTCCATGTATACAACCTTCTTTTATGATTCTTGAACCAAGTGTTAGCTATGATTAAGTTATGCTCTGTGCAAAATTCTACCAGACGGCTTTCTCTTTCATTTCTTAGCCCCAATCCATAATCACCTACTATCTCTCCTTCTCTCCCTTTTCCTACTGACGAATTCCAGTGACCCATGACTATTAAATTTTCGTCTCCCTTCAGTACCTGAATAATTTCTTTTATCTCATCATACATTTAATCAATTTCTTCATCATCTGCAGAGCTAGTTGGCATATAAACTTATACTAATGTATTAGGCATGGGCTTTGTGTCTATCTTGGCCACAATAATGCGTTCACTATGCTGTTTGTAGTAACTTACCCCCACTCCTAGTTTTTATTCATTATTAAACCTACTCCTGCATTACCCCTATTTGATTTTGTATTTATAACCCTGTATTCACCTGACCAAAAGTCTTGTTCCTCCTGCCACCGAACTTCACTAATTCGCACTATATCTAACTTTAACCTATCCATTTCCCTTTTAAAATTCTCTAATCTTCCTGCCCGATTAAGGGATCTGACAGTCCACGCTCCGATCCGTAGAACGCCAGTTTTCTTTCTCCTGATAACGACGTCCTCCTGAGTAGCCCCCGCCCGGAGATCCGAATGGGGGACTATTTCACCTCCGGAATATTTTACCCACGAGGACGCCATCATCATTTAATCATACAGTAAAGCTGCATGTCCTCGGGAAAAATTACGGCTGTAGTTTCCCCTTGCTTTCAGCCGTTCTCAGTACCAGCACAGCAAGGCCAGATCAGTCAATCATCCAGACTGTTGCCCCTGCAACTACTGAAAAGGCTGCTGCCCCTCTTCAGGAACCACATGTTTGTCTGGCCTCTCAACAGATACCCCTCCGTTGTGGTTGCACCTACGGTACGGCCATCTGTATCGCTGAGGCACGCAAGCCTCCCCACCAACGGCAAGGTCCATGGTTCATGGGGGGGGGATATTGTAGTTACGACTTCAAATCAGTGTTTTCGGTAAAATGTCTACAGCTAGTGACAGAAGAAAAAAAAAGAACATGAAAATGTGCTTATGTTCCATAATATAAGTTTTAGTTCAACCACCAGCATGTGACCAGGTGAGGGGGAACGCAGATCTCCGCCAAAAACTCGATTCACTGTAAGTAATCAGTTATTCACGTAAAAAAAGATGCGAACTGTTCTATAATCTGCAAGTATCACACATCAAAACGGAACTGAATCATTCTAGATTCCACCGAAGATGCCTTAAAGTAAAAGGCGAAATGCGTCTTGAACCAATAAAATACACTGTATAAGGAGAAAAACGTTTGTTACTTCCAAAGGAAATAATCAATAGATGTAAATACTTAGAAAATTACATCTTATGACATACCAGTAAATTAGTCTCGGTTTAACTTCTCATTCCACATGCAATTAAATGCCGTTTAAAAAAATTCATCTATCCCTTCCGAAAAACTGTAGTTTCTCTCATATCTCGGTAGATAAACAGATTTAGGATATTTATCATGTGACGAAATACATGACTTTTTACAAGTTACCGTTTGCAAAAAAACACTTTTCGATGTCTGGAACCAGTTACGAAATTTGCCGTTGGTACAACCACATGGTTAGCGGCGAGCAGGACGAAGTATCGGTCGCGTCGCGAGCGACCCGCGCGCGGTTCACTGCACAGCCCGTCCGCCGACATATCATTCATTATCTCAAGAACGGTGATACCTAGCGTTCTGCTGTCAGCTTTAAAAACAATTTCGATATGTTGACTAAATTTGATACGCAATAACGTATTACCTAAAATTAACTGTACGCAAAGTCCACGCTATGCGTTTTTACCTCTGCGCACTCATTAAAATTTCGTGTAAAGGTTTACGTAAATGCGATACAGCAAGTAATAACGACGAGTAATAAATAAATGGTTCTGAACACTATGGGAGTCAGCAGCTGAGTTCATAAGGACATAACACACATCCATGCCTGAGGCAGGATTTGAACCTCCGACCGTAGCGGTCGCGCGGTTCCAGGCTGAAGCACCTACAACCGCTCGGTCACACCGGCCTACCCGCTCACGACACTTCACCAGTAGAGCTCTTGCACGGTCGTCGCCATTGCACTCTGCTGAATCTCGATCTCCCTTACGCCACTCGGTTTCTTCTACTAATTTCACAAGGAAGTTCCGCACGAAGGATGAAGTTTCTTATCGTGTCTGTAACAAGCCTCACAACCCGGAGTCCAGAGTCATCACTCATGCGTCTGGCCTTGTTGATTATACAATCCGCGGTGCATGGGCCATCTATTGATGGCACCATAAGCAATTAGTTTCTGTGATTGAAGTGTATCATTTTCTGACAGACTACCTTCAACCCAGCTGGATGGCCCCGAGAAACTCTTTCTGATGCCTGACATCCGGGAGCATGGGTCTTCCGATAACTATGCAATGGACACTGACCGTTGACCGCCTACGCAGCCAATCTCCACAGCGGATGATGGAGCCATTGCGCACATCGTCTTTCTAAGTGATGGGAGTCACAGACATCAAGCCTGCATGAGCTACACAGCCGACTACGTACTCAGCAGCACCATTGCTGCACCAACCTGTGCCATTGTATGGACGTCCTATCTCTCCTCTTTCGGCTCATGTTCCTTGTGGTTCAGAGGACGAATGTCGTGATTTGGTCCGATCGGCACCATCTGTTCTCGTGCCACAGCCAAGCCCATCAGCAGCACCACGTCACAGAGCTCGCCCCCGTCAGTTCCGCACCCACACTCTACGACGATGGCGCGCAATCTTTTTTTTTGTGTAGGGTGGAGAGGGCAGAAGGAGGAATGAAGTCTTGGCGGCTACGTCGACTGCAACCGGCTCGCCTTGCGCTGCACACAGCTACGTGGGGGAACAGAGGGCTCTTCCAAAACTCCCACCAGCACGTCAGCGAGGAACTCGCGCTTCGATCGTTTGGTGCGCCACACATATACGCCACCAGAGGATGCTGAATTAACATGACCCCACGGACGGCGCTCTCATCGGCTGTTGAATCATGTTTAGCAGCCACAGTTCAGAGATTTACAAGAGACTCAATGAACCTACAGAGTTTTTAGCCGTAGTACTGAGAACTGCAGTCAGGAAATGACATCACTGTAGCATTGTGCTACTTACCACTGTTAGTTACCACTTTATTATGAGACTGTATTAGCGTTCAAGACTTGTTTTTCTTTCGAGAATGTTACTCTCATTGTATATAACGCAACACCACAGAAGAATTTAAAGATGTATAAAATTATGCACAAGGACCGATTAGGCGGTTTGAGCCGTGCGTGGCTTGTGTTAGTGCCACCTCTTATTTACCACCCTGTTTTTACCGTACTATCGCCTAGTTATGTTAATTTTCAATTACTGGTGTCACGGAGTTGCAGCCTTGCCTGCCCCTGAGTGGCAGCAGCAGCGCTTATCGATACAGGCCCTGCCGTATTACCTTTGCTGGACTACTATTTCTCCCTGGTCGTCGTGTGTCGTCAGTTGGAGACGGACCAGCAGTGCAGTCGGCAGGCAGCAACAGTGAAGTCGGGGGACGGAGCGCCGCGGAGGGGCCGACAGTCAGTGCTTGCCGACCGCTGGCGACACACGTGAACTATGCGACGGAGGGAGATGGGAGCGATTAGAGCGGGACGACCGTTGGCTGGTCGTTCGGTTGGTCGTCTCACCAGCCGGCGTGTATTTGCTCCTTTCACCGTTTCGGGTACTGGGCAATTGGTGGGCAGCAAGGAGATCTTCGTGGGGCGTATCTGCCCGGGGCCTGGCGGCGTCCACGCGCGGTCGAGTATGTGAGGGGCTGTTCCCATTGCTGCGAGGTCCGTGGCTCAACGATCCCGGACACGAAAGATAAGTTATCCTGTCCCTTGGCCCGTTCACTGTTTGTCGGTTGGCCCGACTGCCTATCTCACATAACCGAGCGTTAGTGTTTGAGTTCCAGGCCGACCCTAGAACGCCTGTGTACTGCGCCCTTTTCTTAAAAAATTGTTCTTGTTGTTTGTACTTGTATGGCTGCTATCCGATTTTTTTAAAGTACAGTTATTTTGCTCTCAAGATCTTTAGCCTAGTTTAAAGTTCTGTTTTACGTAAGCCCTTTGGCATTGTAAAAATTTTAATGTTGAGGAATATTTAAGTCTTGGACCTTCAGACGATTGTGAGTTTGAGTTGTGCTCTAATGACCTTCATCCTATTTCAAAGTACTGTGTCACGTAAGGTCTCCGGCATTTTTAAAAATTTTAATTTTGTTGAATTTTAAGTCTAGGAGCTTCAGCCGATTTTGAGCTCGAGTTGTTTGCTCTTAAGGCCTTCAGCCTAAATTAAAAAACTGTTTCACGTAACGCTTTTGGTATTTAAAACAATTAATGTTATAGAGTTTTAAGTGTTAGGCCTTCAGCCGATTTGAATTTAACTTGTTTATTTCAGCCTAACTAAAGAAGCTGCCTTTTAAATTTCTGATCATGCTTGAGTTTTAAGTTATTGACCTTCAGCCCTTTTTAAATTAAAGTGGCTTTCTGCCGCTAATAAAGTCCCAAAGATTAAAGCTCTGTGTTAAAAACTTGTTTTTGGGCTCTTGTAATGTTTGATCAAATAATAAAGTTGTATGTTAGAGTGTAACTGACAGCCTCTTATTTTCACCCCTTTTCACAATTTAAAGCACCTGTCCTGTAATGCGGGTTAAACCGGGCGTTTCACGGTTGTGCGTATATGCCAAGTAGCGCAACTCCGATGTTGATATATTAGCATCGGCCTATAGGCAAGGAACTCGTGTGGCATTCGTGTCTTTCCAAAGCGCATGCAGTAAAAGTGAAAACGTGAACTAAGGCGACGTTATTATCAAATTCGTCCCAACAGGAGCAACATCCTGTTATTATTTAATATACTGGCGAAAGGCAAACTGCAGACATCCATCGGAGACTAAAGGCGTTAAAGGGACGGTACGTCTGTCGTAAATTGCTGCTGTATAATGGAACCACAAGTTCCGCGCTGGGTGCTGCTACTTCATATAACGCACGTTCCCTTATACCAAATGTTGTAACGCAGAACTCATTTGGGAGATACTTAAGCACCCACCCCATGGTCCTGATTTTTCCCTATGAAAATGTCACTTCCACGGTCTCTTAAAATTACCTTGAAGGGTCAACGATTCGTGTCGAACGGGGATGGGCAGCAGGCCCTTACGGACATCACGTAACAGTTGTCTTCAACTTGGTGCAACATCGGCGTGGTGACTGTCACAACGCTCACGGCGATTTTGCCTGATCAGCGTATCAGTTCTGTACTGGATGGCCTTCGAACGGAAACTTTTTGATATACCCTTATACATCTCAATTCTTAACTATAAATATTGTTAAAGAAAGTATTAATGATCTACTTGTAGATGCCTAACTGTCGGTATTGGCAATGTGTCCTCGGGAGGACTCCGTTTTAAGGAAGCGGCCGAGATTCGCTTAAACAACAACAATTTCAACAGAGACCAGGGACACACTCAGCCGGGCATGGGGACGGGCGTTGAACATCGAAAGAAAGTAGAGACAGATGCGCGACGCGGGACCGGCAGTTTCAAACGTGGCGCCTGCCCCTGGAACCACCTGACGTCACAGGTGCTGCCACGGGCAACAGCTCCGCTAGCTGCCAGGGTCGACGTACGCGCTCGCGCCACATTGGATCGATCTGATTGGCTGCTGATGATGTCATAACGCCTATATAAGCCGGATACCGTAACAGGCCCTGCCCTCCATCTCTACACCCTACACCTCCTTTCCCCAGGTGGCGTTCATCAACTCCCCCTTCCGGATGATGCACTCTCTCCCTCCATTTATCCCTCCTATCAACTCTGATTCTCACTCCCCCTCCTTTCCTCTGTCCTTTTCCTGGACCCCCTCTCCCGCCTTCCAATCTCTTTTACCCCACCTCCCCTCTCTCTGCTCTCTTCTCTCCCCCGAGTCCTTTTGCATTTCCCTCCTCTGCCTCTCCTTATTCCCTCTCGCGTCTGCCCTGCCCCTCTCCCCCTTTATGAGTCCTCTCCCCCTAAGTTCCCCCCCTTTCGTTTTCTCCTCTCCTCCTTCCTTGTTTATTTCCCCCTCCTCCTGGTCCCCCCCCTCATCTGCCTTTGGCTCGGGAGTGTCATATTTGTGCCACCGTTTTCGTGCATTGTTTTACAGTGTGTGTTTTCCAGTGGGTGTTCCGTTGTGTGTCTTTAGGGAAGTGTAGCGAACAGCCATCATACTGTCGCTGGGTGTGATTTTTTATCTCTTGCGAACTGAAACCAGACTGTCACCATGTTTTTTAAGTGTGTGTCTACTATGTTACTTGTCGGATTCCCGTGTATTTTATCGACATTGCCAACCCCTTTTGCTTTCTGATTTAACTTTCCGCATTTTTACGCCGTTTTACACTTTAAGTCATCATTTTGTCGCTTGTTTTCCCTTCTTTCTTTCTTCTTCCTCTTCTTAAAAAAAGTCTGTAGGCTGTAGAGCAGCGTACTAAGCTGCTGCCAGCCCACCTCCCTTTCGGGGGGAATTGAAAATCAATAAAGAAAAAAAACAAAAAACAGCCCCGGCAGCCCGACGTCACACGCCATTCTGCTGCGGTTCTACCTCGCGGGCCGCACCTTCCACGTCCGAGCTGCCGGAGGCACCTTCACCGATCGGCCGATTCGTGCGGGGGGACCGCATGGCTCGCTTCTCTGCCCCCTGTTTTACTCCTTGTACACCGCTGATTCACCGCGGGTGGCGCGCGTGGAGTTGGTTCTTCATGCCGACGACACTGCGCTGTTCACCCGCAGCATTCACGTGGTTGCGATGTGCCGCCGACTCCAACTAGCGTGCGTGCGACTCAAATTTACCTCCGCAGGGAGCCAGGCGGTCGTCTTCACTCGGAGACGACTGCCTCCTGCTCTGCCGCCTGTCACGAACTTGGGAGGCCCCATCCCGTGGTCACCGTCCGGCAAATACCTCGGTGTGACGCTGGACAGGCATCTCACCTCTCTGCCGCACATCCGAGACATCAGGGGACGAGCGACTGGGCGTTTCCGGGCGCTCTACCCGCTTACCCGCTGCTGAACCCCTAATCCACCCTCCCACCTCGGCACGGCCTGACTGTGTACTGGGCCCTTGTCCGGCCAGTGCTCGAGTACGTTGCCATAGTGTGGGGGAATGCAGCCCCGTCGCACGTCGCGAAGCTCCAGAATCGGGCGCTCCGACTCGCTCAACACAAGCCGCCTCGTTACTCGACGAGGCTCCTTCACGAGGAAGCAGGCGTCCCGCTGCTGTGGAATCGCTTCAGGCAGTACGACAGGGTGTTCTATGCCTCCGCCGAACACTCTGGCAGTAGTCATATTCGTGGACTGGGACAGCAATCCCACCACAGGCCGACCACTCGCTGGAATGATCAGCTGAGGGAGTAGTTTCTTCCGCAGCCTCGGCCGCTCACATAGACATATCCCAACCGTGAGGTCAGAAAACATCATTGAGGTCAACACAGGAACAGCAGCTTCACTGGTTCGCTGTTTCACTCCTAGTTGATGCCACCGGAGATTTGTAGTGCAGTGTAGCCCTGGCAATGAGTGAACTCCTGACGACGATGCGGAGATGGCCATCGAAAGCTCGAGCATTTTATTTGAATTGATGCTGCTGGAAAACGGAGAACGTTTTATTCTGGTACTGGCAATCTCAACTAACTACACTTTTGCCAAGAAATTATATTTCACATTAAATGGATGTTTACAACAAGTACTTTCAGTCACATACTTCTACAAATTCTTCTCAACGGGTCGCGATATTTCCTTTCATCTTACGTAGGTGGTAATCTCATACAGAATGTCCGAAATTGCCTTCTGCCTTTTGTGCTTGTAACCGTATTAGAACGGCGACAGAGTAGCCCTGTCAGAGAACTGACACAAAGACAGCGCACGCCGGCTTCGCTCCTATACGAGCCTTTCCTCCTTCGGTTCTTCGCGTTACGACCTCGTTTCGTCCGCGCATACACGTGTCACGCACGACTTGGCTTCGCCGGGGAGAGAGCGCCCGAAATACACGTCCCGCGACACCAAACCCGCCCGCTCCCCATCACCCCCACACACCCCCGCCCAACCCCGCCACCTTCGCACCCCGGAGCGCCTTTTGTGCGCGGGCCGTGACGCGACTCCCCGCAGACAGGCCGCACCCAGCGCGCCGCAGCCGCCAGCAAGGCGCAGGCAATGCGTTTGTCACGGCGGATTAAGCAATTGTTGTTGGCGCCCGCTTCCTGTATATTGTTGGCGCGTCGCCTTATCTGCGAGACGCATGCCGGCTTAGCGAGATAGGCGCGGGCAGACGCTTACTGCGGATTATCTCCCCTCTTCCGGCGAGGCGCGGAACCGGGGGCGGGCGGCCGCCTGCCTCCGTGCTCTGTTTATAAAGCCATTAGGCGAGCCAGCTCCGCAGACGGCTAATTACTGAAAGCTTGCCGGATGACGCCGGATTCGCAGCACTTCTTGCTCCAGAATCGGGCCGGCGCGCCGCACGTACTGCTCCAATTTGCTCCTCGTGACTCAGGATAGCCGTGTACCGCTACTATGACGGAAGGGCTTACTTCTCTGTAATACATTTATAAGACGCCAGAGTCTGTTACTGAACATCAGATCGTCGTAATTATGCTTATAATAGGGCTAAGGATAAGGGTATGTGCGGTACCAGACAGAGATTGGTTCGATTTCTGACAGTATTTATACAAAAAGCAAAACATAAAAATTTGCGAATACACTAACACAACCTAGTCGGAAGCTTCACTAGATTGACAGGCGTTCAGGTCTGACTTATATTTTGTTATTTATAACCCCCCCTCCCATTTCCCATACCACCTGCCACCTTTCCCAGTATCGCTGCGTTTAACCCTCACCGCCGCCTATTCTTCTTATATGTTAATTGGTATTATCAAAACTTCATACTTATTTAGAACGTACAAATTCTAATAATTGCTTTCTTATGGTTCAGTGCAATGAATGGAAAAATACAAAGTCATAAGCTGCTTTGCTTGTGGTAATAACGCGATTATTTTTTAATTCTTTCTTTGCGGAAGAAGGCTGAGCCATAAAAAATGAAGTAAGATACGGAAAACTTCAGAGTTTACACTCTCGGTGTTTGACTCAAACGTCTTGAGAAGAGTGGCTCCACGTGATACTATCAAACAAGGACGTAGTATGCTTTAACGAATTGTTGTTCAACAATGCAGTCCGAATCCGCTGAATATTTCTTGTCATTCATTGTGTCACCTTCCGGTTGTAATGCCTTCCAGTCTTTCCCTTTTTCTTGTTCTTATTCTTCCTCTTGTGCTCACTCCTCCCCCCCCCCCCATCCGTCCCATACATAACCCCCTTTTCATCTGGCCTTCCTGGTTTTTGTGGCCCACCACAATATAACACTCTTTCGCCAATGGTTTACATATTTCAGGATGTCAGGTCCTGGGGGCCAGGGACCCAGGTATTTCTAGATCAAAACGTGTCGTATAAGTAACATGCGCAACACACACATGCACACAGACACACACACACACACACACACACACACACACACACACACACACACACCATTAATGAAAAGTGTTCATGCAGGCTGCCGCAGATTCCTCTCCTGTGCCAAACTCATCTCAAAGTAGCACTCACCATCTACATCCCCAATTATCTGCTGGATGTATTCTAATCTCTGTCTTCTTCATAGCTCCCTCTAGTACCATGGAAGTCATACCTTGATGTCCTAGCAGATGTCCTATAATCATGTCCTTTCTCCTCGTCAGTGTTTTCCACATATTCCTTTCTTCTGCGTTTCTGTGCATAATCTCCTCCTCACCTTGTGAGTCCACCTAGTTTTCAGCATTGCCCGTAGCGCCACATATCAAATGCTTCGATTCTTCCTATTCCGGTTTTCCCTCAGTCCACGTATTATGTTACTTAATCATATTACTATTTACTCATACACACAAAGGGACAGATAGAGAGAGAGAGAGAGAGAGAGAGAGAGAGGGAGGGAGGGAGAGGGAGGGAGGGAGTGGGGAGTGGGGCAGAGAGATGCACACTTACATTCACAAAATTCGCCCATTAATCGTTATGTAACCTGATCACACTCTCTGAAGCACCAGTCAGCTCCGGTCTTTTTTTTTTTTTTTTTGTCACCAGTCTGCTGACTGATTTGATGCGGTCCTCCACGAATTCCTTTCCTGTGCTAACCCCTTCATCTCAGAGTAGCACATGCAACCTACGTCCTCAATTATTTGCATGACGTATTCCAATCTCTGTCTTCCTCTATAGTATTTGCCTTCTACAGCTCCCACTAGTACCATAGAAGCCATTCCCTCATGTCTTAGCAGATGTCCTATCATCCTGTCCCTTCTCCTTATCAGTGTTTTCCACATATTCCTTTCCTCTCCGATTATGCGTAGAACCTCCTCATTTCTTACCTTATCAGTCCACATAATTTTCAACATTCGTCTATAGCACCACATCTCAAATGCTTCGATTCTCTCCTGTTCTGGTTTTCCCACAGTCCATGTTTCTCTACCATACAATGCTGTACTCCAGACGTACATCTTCAGAAATTTCTTCCTCAAATTAAGGACGGTATTTGATATTAGTAGACATCTCTTGGCCCGAAATGCCTTTTTTTGTCATAGCGAGTCTGCTTTTGATGTCCTCCTTGCTCCGTCCGTCATTGGTTATTTTACTGCCTAGGTAGCAGAATTTCTTAACTTGATTGACTTCGTTACCATCAATCCAGATGTTAAGTTTCTCGCTGTTCTCATTTCCACTACTCATTACCTTCGTCTTTGTCTGATTTACTCTCAAACCATACTGTGTACTCATGAGACTGTTCATTCCGTTCAGCAGATCATTTAATTCTTCTTCACTTTCACTCAGGATAGCAATTTCATCAGCGAATCGTACCATTGATATCCTTTCACCTTGTATTTTAATTCCACTCCTGAACCTTTCTTTTATTTCCATCATTGCTCCCTCGATGTACAGATTGAAGAGTAGGTGCGAAAGGCTACAGCCTTGTCTTACACCCATCTTAATACGAGCACTTCGTTCTTGATCGTCCACTCTTATTATTCCCTCTTGGTTGTTGTACATATTGTATATGACCCGTCTCTCCCTATAGCTTACCCCTACTTTTTCAGAATCTCGAACAGCTTGCACCATTTTATATTGTCGAACGCTTTTTCCATGTCGACAAATCCTATGAACGTGTCTTGATTTTTATTTAGCGTTGCTTCCATTATTAGCCGTAACATCAGAATTGCCTCTCTCGTGTCTTTACTTTTCCCAAAGCCAAACTGATTGTAACCGTGCGCATTCTCAATTTTCTTTTCCATTCGTCTGTATATTATTCTTGTAAGCAAATTCGATGCATGAGCTGTTAAGCTGTTGTGCGTTAATTCTCACACTTTTCAGCTCTTGCCGTCTTCGGAATTGTGTGGATGATGCTTTTCCGAAAGTCCGATGGTATATCGCATGACTCATATATTCTACACACCAACGTGAATAGTCGTTTTGTTGCCACTTCACCTAATGATTTTAGAAATTCTGATGGGATGTTATCTACCCCTTCTGCCTTATTTGACCGTAAGTCCTCCAAAGCTCTTTTAAATTCCGATTCTAATACTGGATCCCCTATCTCTTCTAAATCTACTCCTGTTTCTTCTTCTATCACATCAGACAAATCTTTACCCTCATAGAGGCTTTCAATGTATTCTTTCCAATTATCTGCTCTCTCCACTGCATTTAACAGTAGAATTACCGTTTGCACTCTTAATGTTACCACCGTTGCTTTTAATGTCACCAAAGGTTGTTTTGACTTTTGTGTATGCTGAATCTGTCCTTTCGACAATCATATCTTTTTCGATGTCTTCACATTTTTCCTGCAGCCATTTCGTCTTAGCTTCCCTGCACTTCCTATTCATTTCATTCCTCAGCGACTTGAATTTCTGTATTCCTGATTTTCCCGGAACATGTTTGTACTTCCTCCTTTCATCAATCAACTAAAATATTTCTTCCGTTACCCATGGTTTCTTCGCAGCTACCTTCTTTGTACCTATGTTTTCCTTCCCAACTTCTAGTGATGACTCTTTTTAGTGATGTCCATTCCTCTTCAACTGTGGTGCCTACTGCACTATTCCTTATTGCTGTATCTATAGCGTTAGAGAACTTCAAACATATCTCGTCATTCCTTAGAACTTCCGTATCCCACTTCTTTGCGTATTGATTCTTCCTGACTAATGTCTTGAACTTCAGCCTACTCTTCATCACTGCTATATTGTGATCTGAGTCTATATCTGCTCCTGGGTACGCCTTACAATCCACTATCTGATTTCGGAATCTCTGTCTGACAATTATGTAATCTAATTGAAATCATAGCGTATTCCCCGTCCTTTTCCAAGTATACCTCCTCCTCTTGTGATTCTTGAACAGGGTATTCGCTGTTACTAGCTGAAACTTGTTACAGAACTCAATTAGTCTTCCTGCTCTTTCATTCCTTGTCCCAAGCCCATATTGTCCTGTAACCTTTTCTTCTACTCCTTCCCCTACAACTGCATTCCAGTCGCCCATGACTATTAGATTTTCGTTCCCCTTTACATACTGCATTACCCTTTCAATATCATCATACACTTTCTCTATCTGTTCATCTTCAGCTTGCGACGTCGGCATGTATACCTGAACTATCGTTTTCGTTGTTGGTCTGCTGTCGATTCTGATTAGAACAACCCGATCACTGAACTGTTCACAGTAACACACCCTCTACCCTACCTTCCTATTCATAACGAACCCTACACCTGTTATACCATTTTCTGCTGCTTTTGATATTACCCTATACTTATCTGACCTCTACTATAGCTAGATTGAGCCTTTGCATTTCCCTTTTCAGATATTCTAGCTTCCCTACCACATTCAAGCTTCTGACATTCCACGCCCCGACTCGTAGAACATTATTCTTTCGTTGATTATTCAATCTTTTTCTCATGGTAACCTCCCCCTTGGCAGTCCCCTCCCGGAGATCCGAATGGGGGACTATTACGGATTCTTTTGCCTATGGAGAGATCATCATGACACTTCTTCAACTACAGGCCACATGTCCTGTGGATACACGTTACGTGTCTTTAATGCAGTGGTTTCCATTGCCTTCTGCATCCTCATGTCGTTGATCATTGCTGATTCTTCCTCCTTTAGGGGCAATTTCTCACCCCTAGGACAAGAGAGTGCCCTAAATCTCTATCTGCTCCTCCGCCCTCTTTGAAAAGGCCGTTAGATCTCCTAATTCACCTCAGATCATAGGCACCTGCCAAGAAAGCATCACACTGTATTTCATTCCTGCAGGTGTTATCTCGGCATGTGCTGAAAACCAAGTAACATCTCCAAGCAAAGCACCTCTTATATATGGGCTGGATCCCACTTCCATAGTGATTTTAAAACCTGTTGAAATACAAATGACATGTGGAGCCACTGGTATTGGTGAAAGGGCTGTCGTTATCTTGGCGACAGCAGCACTGTATTATGTTATCTCATTCCCCTACCCACATGAGCAGGATGGCCATCGTTCGAAACACAAAAGCTTAGCTCACTGATAAGCGAAATCATGTACGTCGCGGGTTGCGTTGCTCTCTTCCAGCGGTGGCACTGTTCAAAGGAGTACTGCATTAAATTTATTACTGCCTGCTATCAGATGCTGACGGAGAAAGACACATTGTTGCATTCAGACGTCAGCTAGTGCAGTGTATGTCAGTGGGTGAGTGCTGCTATCTTATAACTATCATGACCGTTAAAAAACAATTACATTTATTACTGCAATGTCGTCTCATTCTGTCGTGTGACGGTAGTTACGCCCTGCAATATACGTCAGTCGGTTGAGTTACGGATGCGACCGTGCACACCTCTCCACAGAGCATGCCTGACCCACTGCAACCACATCTGCAGCGCTCTCAGCAAAAGGGAATCTCCACACTGTAGCCACAGTCACAACCTGTTCCTTAGAGCAGTTCATAAAGAAAGTACAAGTCCCATGTTGCTAAAACATACATTATTTAAATTTTTTCTTAAGAACTGTCCTACAGGAATGTCTATAACATGATGCATGTATAATCAACACTTCCCTGCAATTACCCAAGTTACGACTGATGAAAGTCATATGTATTTTCGTCTACTAGTCACGTTTATAAAAATTACTTGAGAAACAGTGTAATAGTCGATACGAACTGTCACTTATTCAAAACAGAAAAGATACACGACATTTTTTGTGCGGTTTAGGTGCTTCAAATTCGCTGTGTCACTACGCGACGCTATGCTCTCTCGTCAAGGCCGACCGTGCGCCAGGGTGGAAGGGTTATATAAACGCTGACCAAAGCGGTTCTTCTTGCCACAAAAACAAGTAGCTTTAACAATCTTTAAAAATAACTTGCCGGGCGTCTTAACAGCTAAAATTTTGACTATGCATTTCTTCCGTTGTATTCTTCATATAGACGTAGAGAAAGCTTTTGACAATGTTGTCTTGAACCTCTATTTCAAATTCTAAAGGTGGCAGGGGTAAAACACAGGGAACGGAAGCCTTTTTACAATTTGTACCGAAACCAGACGGTAGTTATAAGGATCGAGGGGCGTGAAAGGGAAGCAGTGGTTGAGAAGGGAGAGAGACATGGTTGTAGCCTAGCCCCGATGTTATCCAGTCTGTATACTGAGCAAGCAGTAAAGGAAACAAAAGAAAAATTTGGAGTAGGAATTAAAATCCATGGAGAAGAAATAAAAACGTTCGCCGACGACACTGCAATTCTGTCAGAGACAGCAAAGAACTTGTAAGAGCAGCTGAACGGAATGGACTGTGTCTTGAACAGTGGTTATAAGACGAACATCAAAAGCAAAACGAGTATAATGGAATGAAGCCGAATTAAATCACGTGTTGTTGAGGGAGTTAGATTAGGGAACGTGACACTTAAAGTACTAAATGAGTTTTGCTATTTCGGCAGCAAAATAACTGATGATGGTCGAAGTAAGGAGGATATAAAATAAATACGTAACTAATGAGGACGTACTAAACATAATTGGGGAGAAGAGAAATATGTGGCATAACCTGAATAGAAGAAGGGATCAGTTGATAGGACACATTCTGAGACATGAATGGATCACCAGTTTAGTACTGGGGGTAAAAACCGTAGATTGAGGCCAAGATATGAGTACAGTAATCAGATTCAGAAGGATGTAGTTTGGAATAGTTACTCGGAGATGAAGGGACTTGCACGGGATAGCCTAGCGTGGAGAGCTGCATCAAACAAGTCTCTGGGCTGAAGACCGCAACAACGACATATTCTTCCTGCATAAAAAATTGCGGGTTGGGTTTCTACATGTCAGATATGGCGATTCCCTTGTCAGCGCACACAACGGTATCAATTCATCTAACAAGAAAGAGCAACTAAGAGAACAGCCTAAACCAAATGACGTAGGCAGCGAGAACACAAGTTACTTAGTAGCAGCTCAGACTTAACAAGACTTGAAATGTTATTTGTACTGGCTTTACTGAGAAGGTGAGCCTTTATTAGCTAAAATTAGCTAAATGGAACCTAAAGTAACCGTCTATGCTTGTTTAATTTTACAAACTATCAATGAATGATTTATATTTTTAAGATGGAAAACGAGCATATTACTAGTGTACATAAAGTTAGTGAAGTGTCGACAACAACAGTGGTGTTACAAAACCATTCAGAATGACGTAAAGGAAAAAGGAGCAGCATGTAGTGAGGCACGTGTGCTAAACAGTTTACAAATATGTCATTTCAGACAGTTTTTAAATGTCCGCCCACTCAACATTCCGCCCTTGAAGATCATCACAGTACAAATGTATCGTGAAACTTATGTTTGTGTCATTTCAGAGCTTGTTGCATCATACACTGAGGTGATAAAAGTCATGGGAAAGCTCCTTATCGTGTCTGACATTGTTGTGTACATAGTTCCGCGTAGTCAGCGCGTACATAAGTTTCCCACTAGAGCTTGCCCCGCTATGCACAACAGCGCAGGCGCAGCACTCGTCCGCCTCCGCACTGCGAGATGGCGCTGTCTTAGAGACGGACCAAATTCTGCTTCCGCCGATGCGCGTATTAATATGTAACGCAGCCAATGAGATTGCTGCTAATGTAGAACCTTTTCTCCTCGCGGATCACACTCGCGTAGTGGTACCTGAACGCGCGAGGTTTTATAACAAGTGCACAGACCTCCGATTACTCAGTCAGCATTAGACTGTAGTGAAGTTTCAGTTTGCGCCTAATAAGATTATCATATTCCTGTACATAACCACGAAGAGAAATGTATAGACACTTGGTCAAGTATCAGAGATATGTGAGAATAAGATTGACGTACCAAGACGCTGAAAGTTCCTTTATCGTGTCGGACATCCTTTCACGTTGAAGTGCAGCGATTCGATTAGCATGGACTACAAATCGTTTGAAGCCCCTTCAAGAAATACTGAGCCATGTTGCCTCTTTAGTCGTCCATAGTTGCGAAAGTGTTGCGGGTGCAGGATTTTGTGCACGAAGTATACTCTCTATTATGTGCCATAAATGTTGGTTGGCAGTAATGTCGGGTGATTCGGGTGGCCAAATCATTTTCTCAAACTGTCTAGAATGTTCTAAAAGCCAATGGCGAACAATAGTGGCCAGGTGACATGGCGCACTGTCATCCATAAAAATTCCGTCGTTGTTTGGGAACATGACTTCCACGAACATCTGCAATAGTCTCCAAGTAGTCACATGCAGTCATTTCCAGTCAATGATAGGTTCATTTGGATCAGAGTACCCAATATGTTCCATGAATACACAGCCCACATTAGCTTGCACAGTGCCTTGTTGAAAACTTGGGTGCATAGCTTTGTGGGGTCTGCGACACATTCGAACCCTACCGGCAGCTCTTACCAACTGAAAACGGAACTCATCCGGCCACGCCACGCTGTGTTGCTTGTATGTTAGTATTGACAGCTCCACTCAAACGCCGCAACTCTAGGTCGTTGGGAGTAGCCCTTGGGCCACTTTGTTGTCTGCAGTGAGAGGTAAGTCTTGAAATTTGGTATTCTCTGCAAACTTTTGGCTCCATGGCTCTCGGAATATTGAATTCCCCAACGATTTCCAAAGCAGAATGTCCCACGCGTTTAGCTATAACTACGTTCAGAGTCTGTTAATACCCATCGTGTGGCCACAGCCGCATCGGAAACCTTTTCACATAACTCACTTGGGTGCAAACGAGAAATCTGCCAGTACACTGCTCTTTTATACTTTGTGTACGTGACACTACAGCTGTCTGTATATCTGCATGTCGCTGTTCCATAGCTTTTGTCACCTCAGCGTAACGTGCCACGTTGATGTGCGGGAAACTCGGTTTGCACGGCATTTTAGAGTAGTCATGTTAATCGTTGTGTGTGTTTCGGTCAAATACTTCTTTTTAAACATAGTATCCTTATAAAATTCTGCGTTTTGAAAGTTCATTGCTAACGAAATTTCAACAAAGCCGGAGACGATTGACAATACATTTATTTCTCCTTTGTCAGTCATTGATGTATGGATAATGAGACTCAAGTGTGTCTATATTTCTTTGTAGTGCGATACAAGTTAAATATCGACCAGTCACAAAAAGAGATACTGCGGAGATGTACCTTGTTTACTTACACCCAAGATCCCGATTGTCAAAGGAAATCTGAGGATGTATGTCAAAGAGCTGAGCACATAGTCTTGCGACGCTATGCCAAGACCTGTAAGGATAGTCACACACGTGGATTAAATACACTACTGGCTATTAAAATTGCTACACCACGAAGATGACTTGCTATAGACGCGAAATTAACCTTACAGGAAGAAGATGCTGTGATTCGCAAATGATTAGCTTTTCAGAGCATTCATGAGAGGTTGGCGCCGGTGGCGACACCTACAACGTGCTGAAATGAGGAAAGTTTCCAGTCAATTTCTCATACTCAAACCGCAGTTGACCGGCGTTGCCTGGTGAAACGTTGTTATGATTCCTCGTGTAAGGAGGTGAAATGCGTACCATCACGTTTCCGGCTTTGATAAAGGTTGTATTGTAGCCTTTCGCGTTTGCTATTTATCGTTTCGCGACATTGCTACTCGCATTGGTCGAGATACAATGACAGTTAGCAGAATATGGAATCGGTGGATCCCAACGGCCTCGTATCACTAGCAGTCGAGATGAAAGGCATCTTATCCGTATGGCTGTGACGTATCGTGCCCCCACGTCTCGATCCCTGAGTCAACAGATGGTGTCGTTTGCAAGACAACAACCATTTGCATGAACAGTTCGGCGACGTTTGCTGCAGCATGGACTATCAGCTCGAAGGACATGCCTGCGGTTACCCTTGACGCTGCATCACAAAAAAATGGTTCAAATGGCTCTGAGCACTATGGGACTTAACATCCGATATCATCAGTCCCCTAGAACTTAGAACTACTTAAACCTAACTAACCTAAGGACATCACACACATCTGTTCCCGAGGCATGATTCGAACCTGCGACCGTAGCAGTCGCGCGGTTTCGGCCTGAGCGCCTAGAACCGCTATACCACCGTGGCCGGCGCAGCATCACAGACAGGAGCGCCTCCGATGGTGCATTCAACTACGAACCTGGCTGCGCGAATGCCAAAACATCATTTTTTCGGATGAATCCAGGTTCTGTTTGCATCATCGTGACTATCGCATCCGTGTTTAGCGACATCACAGTGAACTCACATTGGAAGTGTATAATTGTCATCGCCATACTGGCTTATCACCCAACGTGATGGTAAGGGGTGCCACTGGTTACACGTCTCGGTTAGCTCTTGTTCGCATTGATGGCAGTTTGAATAGTGGATGTTACATTTCAGATGAGTTACAACCCGTGGCTCTACCCTTCATTCGATCGCTGCGAAACCTTACATTTCAGCAGGATAATGCACGACCACATGTTGCAGGTCCTGTACTGGACTTCCTGGATACAGAAAATGTTCGACTGTTGTCCTGGCCAGCACATTCTCCAGATCTCTCACAAATTGAAAACGTCTGTTCAATGGTGGCCGAGCAACTAGCTCGTCACAGTATGCTAGTCACTACTCTTGATGAACTGTGGTATCGTGTTGAAGCTGCATGGACTGCTGTACCTGTAAAAGCCATCCAAGCTCTGTTTGACTCAATGCCCAGGCATATCAGGCCGTTATTACGGCCACAGGTGGTTGTTCTGGGCACTGCTTTCTCAGGATCTATGCATCCAAATTGCGTGAAAATGTGATCACATGTCAGTTCTAGTATAAAATATTTGTCCAATAAATACCTGTTTATCATCTGCATTTCTTCTTGGTGTAGCAATTTTAGTGGCCAGTAGTGTATACCATATCCATTCGCTTTAGTTACAAGTTCAACGTAGTTAATGAACGATATATTAACGAGTTTAATGTGAAGCTGAAGTCACATGCACGACTTTGGACTGTTGGCCTGACTTCAGGTACAGAGCGCCCCCCCCCCCCTCTCACCCCCCTAGGGAAGATCCCCGATGCTCATTTGACATCAACGTGAGCAGATCTGTGGCCGTCCTGGAGGGACTGGAACGAGGAGAAACTATCACCCCTATCTGATGTTGAACCTGGGAACTCCAGGGCCGGAATCTAGTGCTCTATCGGTTTTACTACCACCGCGCTGCGTTAACCTGCGTACCCGAATAAACAAATTAAAAGGCAAAGAAACAGAGAAAAGTGTCTGAGCAATGTGACGTATGATTATCATTGCGGAATAGTTTCAGGATATCGGAAAAAACGTCTTAACATGCAAGGCATATTAAATATCTCCCGTTGATAAGGCAAAAAACATTCGTGCCTTTTATGGGGACGTTGGAAAACGGCCATGTCTGCAGAGCTGAAGTACCACGCAGTACTTAATATGAAGAAGTTTGTTATAAGACTTCTGCAACGTTCTGTCACTAGTTATACCAATTACTCGGTCATCACCTGCAAATATGAAAGACTTTTTTACGGCTGCCTCATTATCGGTTTTAATTCTCATTTCATTTATTTGCAACATCACCCATTTCATGCTTACTGCCAAGACACATAAAGAACAAGTCTAACTATAGCGAGCTACAATAGTTTACATGAATACTATTCAGAATAGAAAACTTTTGTATGAGCGATACAATGTTATCGGTAACGTGCAGAAAAGTGTACTAATAATTATATTCACGGCAGTAAACTTCTGTGTGATCGATATAAGATTCACAAGTAGAACATCTTCTCTTAGTAATATAATTATTCATATGGTGGAAAATATTACGAAACTGCAAACTTCGCGAAATTTGTTCAAGTACAGCTTTACCAAAAGTAATTTAACGAAGGGTCAGCTACCTTCCTTTTCTGCAATACACTTCCTTAGAGCATCTGTCTCTGCATTAAGTTTGCAATACATCTACAACAAGTGATCTACTGTTTTGTGACATAACTCACTTCAAACTATATGTAACTTTCATATGTAAAACAGATGACAGTTATAAAGATTATTAATGCTGGCTCTGACGACGCCATAAAGATGGTAAAGAGTCGCTGCTTTTACGGGCATGAACATATTTCTATCATTCATGACTGGTTATAAATACCTTTTACATTAACATAAAAAAGAAATTCAAATTGATGTTTTTTTCCAGACTTTGAATTTCGTATGTCGTGTTTGTAAGTGCTCATTAAAACCACATACAATTAAATGTATATGATTGCAGAAGTCGACCCTAGCGACATTATTCGTTTATAGATTACGGTTTATTAAGAGTCAAAAACGTGAGAAATTTGAATTTACAGTATTACAGTATCTAAGCAAGACGGTAAATAGACCATTCATGTTGGCAGTGATAAGGTCACAAGGCTGATAAAGAATCGCAGCTTTTATGGGCATGAAAGTACACATCTAACAGTAACTACTATTTTAAATGCTACAGTAAAAAATAAAATTGAAGTCTTAATCGCCCTCTCAACTGGCATTAGGTGCAACAGAAATTCGAATTTCTTTTCTATGTTAATTTAAGAGGCGTTTATAACTAATTACGGATGTTACAAATATATTAACGCCCGTAAAAGAGACTAATTTTTGGTATCTTAATGAGTCAGAAAAGCCAGCATGAATGGTCATCCTAACCGCCGTAAGGTCCAAATAACATGCAATTTGAAATCAGTTACCTTCATGATAATATGCAAATATATGTATGTACAAATATGTACGTTGTAAATAAACGTTTACGTTGAAATTACTTTACTCTCCACATATTACACTCTAATAGTTGCAGACGTAAGAGGAATCATGTCACCATGTCTAAACGATTTGTTTAATCTATGTTAATATTTGTTAGCCTTAGCGGCGTTAATAATCTGTTATGCACATGAGATATGCGTATTGACGCCTTAAAAACTTAGAAAGCGCCTGGCCAGAGAGCTTACGTTAACTGTACACAACCAACTTACTTCATCATGCATATGATTGCGGCTCTATACGCAGCCCGATATTTGTAAGGTGTGGCCCACGGCTAGTAATATATATTGTCGAGTTGTAAGTAAAATCTGTGAATTTATCTTATTGCAAGGTGGCACACTTTGCACATAATTGAGTGACCATCAACACAGTATAACACAAGTGCTTGTATACAGATAAAACTGAACGGTAAATTCAGTAGTCTGCAATAGCTGTACTGTATGAAATCGATTATACTCTCACACAACGGGTTTTAAAACTTAAGTTACATCATCGGTGTATGTAATGCTATGCGATACGATTTAAGGAGCTATTACAAAATGGAGTGGCGAGACAACGTTCTCAGCTTTCTATCCTGTCTTAAAATCACGGTGAAATGTCATCATTTAACTGATTAAAATATGTTCCTGCGGGCCTACGTCAAGCAACGTACAATGTTGCTCAGGAAGACACCTGGTCTGGTTGTGCGAGTCTCTAATCGACATCAATAAATACAGCTACTGTGGACTATTGGACTTCTCATCTAGTTTTATAGTTTAAAAGTTTTAGCATCTGCATGTAAACAGCTGTGTTATACTCTGCGAATGGCAAATGAATTATATATAAGTACTTTAGCTGAGGATGCCCTGATTTTAAAATTATCTGTAACGTATTGTGTCTTCACAGTTCTGAAAATTCTCGCGTTGGTCGAGTGAAACATGTGAAAATAAGGAAAAAGTTAAATGCCAGTTGTGGCAGCTTTACTATTTTAAATTTTAACGGTCGCTGTTCCCCTGCAGGCAAATACCTGTGGTTGCTAGTGCAACGGAATTTTAGCTAGATCCGAGACAAAATACAGGTTGTATGAAAAGAATCATCCGACTGAAAAAAAATCGTAACTATTATGTTACTTGAGATACATGCTTGAACATCGTACTGTTGGAAAGAGCGAACTATCGAGGTTTACATGGTTGCAGCTAGATAGCAACAGTGTACGCCCACTTAAGTTCTAGTAAAAATGGTGTCGGGACAGCAGAAAGCTTTTTGTGTTCTACGTTTTGCGCTGTGCGCGTCATTAATGACTAAAAATGGTTCAAATGGCTCTGAGCACTATGGGACTTAACATCTGAGGTCATCAGTCCCCTAGAACGTAGCACTACTTAAACCTAACTAATCTAAGGACATCACAAACATCCATGCCCGAGTCCGGATTCGAACCTGCGACCGTAGCGGTCTCACGGTTCCAGACTGAAGCGCCTATCAGTAATAACTGTTCAGCGTGACTTTCGTACTAAGTATGATGTGGAAGCGCAGAGTATTAGACGATGGCATGAACAATTCCGAGAAACAAGTTGTTTGTGTAAAGGCAAATCGTCGGGCCGTCCCCGAGTCCCTGACACAGACGTCAAACGCATCCAACATAGTTTCGCAAGGACTCTGCAGAAATCCGTTCGCCGTGTAACTCGACAGTTCAACAGGAACCCGATGTCCATCTGGAGTATATTGCGTTGACGTTTACACTTGAAACCAACCACACAAAATTCAGTTACTGCAAGCTCTTCGTGAAGCTGAGAAACTAGAACGTTTGGAGACCTGTAGTTTCGTTCTCGGCAAGATGGAGGATGACAATTTTCTTCCACGCTTAGTGTTTAGCGATGATGCAAAATTCCATTTAAATCGAAAGGTGAACCGTTATAATGTCAGAATACGGGATACGGAACAACCACATGAAGTAGTACAATATGAGAGGGACTCTCCAAAATTTAATGTGTTTTGTGGAGTTCCATGGAAAATGGTGTACGGCCAACTTTTCTTTCCTGAGAACACTGTTACAGGAAGCAACTATTTAGATATGCTTGAGAATTTTCTTTTCCCACAGTTGGAGGCTGATTCGAACGACTTCAATTACCGATAGGATGGCCACCGCCGCTCAGGCATCAGGAAGTGCGGGAACTTTTAAATCAAAGAATTACGGAACGATGGGGCGGTCGCACTGGACCAAATGATTCAGCCTTACATTACTGGCCTCGAAGGTCACCGTACCTGACTGTATGTAATTATTTCTTGTGGGGGTGTGTAAGACTCTGTTTATGTGTCTTTGTTACCAACAACAGCCAATGAACTGAGACATCGCATTACAGCAGCTGTGGAAGCTGTATCCGAAGACATGCTCGCTGCACTGTGGGAACAATCTGAATACCACATTGACATATGCCGTGCATCGCAAGGGGGTCACACTGAGCACCTATGAAAAGGTACGGAAAAAACTTTTTGAGTTCCCTGTTCACGAAAAAACAAAATTCATTGTATATGTCTAATAGCTTCTGAAATATAGACGTGTAAGATCGGATGATTCTGTTTGATGCACCCTGTACACTGCGGTAAGGTACACGCTGTGGCACCGATCCCCTCCCAAACAAGAATATCTCTGGAGAACACCAGACTAAGCAACAAGGATGTATGCAGGGAGGCAGCATCGCGGGCTGAAAGGGAGCTTGCGACAGAGAGGCCAGTCTGGCAATATCGTCCATCGTTACGACTGCGGCGCCGATCCAGGGCGGAATTACGTGTCAGAAGCCGGAGCAAGTTACGGGCGAACTTCCGGGAAGGCTACACAGAGCGCCACTTTGCACCCAGAACCTGTGCCCTGCGTTCGCGAGGGACCTCCAACTTTGCAATGGCAGCTGCGTGAGATCCCTCACTAAGGTGATTATCAGTGAAAAAACAATTCCCCAGCATTTCAAAAAGTTGTGGATTTGATATTGGAAATATACACTGAAAAGAAACACGCAGCGTGAGTGGATAAAAAGAAGTGACCTACAGAAAGTGTAAGTCCTTCCCCAGAGCATACAGGAATAGTAGAAAAAAGCAAGACTATGTAAATATTTTGTCCAAAGCATTGCAAAACATCCTATGGTGGTCAAATACCTCCACAAAAATCTGTCGCAAGTTCAGTGAAACGTCTAGGCGAGCGCTTGCGCCATCCGGTATGGCGGCGTAGTGCAAACAGACCTGTCTTTACTAAAAAAAAAACGTGAAATTAAGTGAATACATAGACTGTTTTGTGACGTGTTTAACGATGAAACAAATAAATCTGTGCAAAAACACGATTACCATTTCGCAGTGAGTAAAATTAATTCCGTATATGTAACATCAAAAGAACCGTCATAAACAGCATACACTATAACATTTTAATGCCGGATAGGAATTTCTGTGCAAGGTAATGCCTTTTGTCTGGCTTATCAGTTATTTGACCTTTTAATGACATGCGGAATTTCATTAACTTTTGTCATAGCAACTTTGAAATCTCAAATCTTATCTACGTCCTTCATCCAGGTCTACATCTACAGACGTACTTCGAAAGCTGCCGTACGGAGCACTGCAGAGAGTAATACTACTAGTCATTTTCTTTTCCTGGCCACATGCGAAGGGGATACTCATCTTATCTCTGTCGTTGTTAGTCAAAATATGCGTCAGGAGCAGTAGAATGTTTCTGCTGTTAACCTCAGACGCCGGTGCTATAGATTTCCTCAGTAGTGCCTTACGAAAAGAGAGTCGTACTTCCTCCACAGATTCTCATTAGAGTTCACGAGCCGTCTCCGTAATGCTTCCTTGCATGACCTAAACCATCGGTACCAAATCCAGCAGCACGCCCCTGAATTGCTTCCGTGTCTTCCTTTAATCCCACCTGGTGGCGATCCCAAACACTGGAGGAGTATTCGAGAATTAGTTGCACTAGTGTTCTGTGTACTATCTCCTTCGCTAAAATTTCTCCAATAAAAGGAAGTCGATCACTAGGCTTCGCTACTACGTCTGACGAGCACGTTCCATTTCACATGTCTTTGCAAAGTTACGCCTAGGTATTTAATCGATGTGACTGTGTACAGGAACACACTACTAATGCTGTGCTCGAACGTCGCAGGACTCTTTTATACGGCCAACAACGACATATACCAAGGTAAAAGACGCAATAATCGTGTCCTAGAGTAAGGGCTATGAAACTTATTGAGCACCGCTTCTCCCTGCAACCAATTTACTGAACATAAAAACTCTTTACTAACATGTTACAAGCAGCACAGGACTCATTCCTTCCGCGGTCAGAAAAAGGGGACCCGTTCCTCCAGAGCCCGCGAGGGTTCAGAAAGGGTTGGGATCTATTCCGCCCGTTTAAAGCAGGTATAATATGCCCTTCAGTGCCTATGGCTATGAGACCGGAATGAGTGGCCACCGAGCGAACAGTTAGCGTTCTCGTGCGGGCTTTTTCTACCCGGGGACGGTTCTCATCCTGTCCCATTCTTCAGTATAAACTTCGTAAATTCTCCAGGCAAGCAGAGCTTTCTGTTATATGTATTTATGGCAGAAACTGTAAGACTTTTTCGTGTTTTCCGTAAATGTGGTTAAATGTGACATAGCGGTTTAATTTTCTTTTCGTCAGTTCAGTTAGACCGTAAAAAGTCCGTAAAAAGGCTGGATATAAACTACCACAACAGCAGTGAAACACATGAATTGGCTGGAATTTCTCCTAAGAACTACAAGACATAACAAAATCAGTGCGTCCCACGCCCGGCCTCCCGAAGGGGTCAAGGATTTTCTTTGCCTCATGATGACTGGATGTTGTGTGATGTCATTAGGTTAGTTAGGTTTAAATAGTTCTAAGCTCTTGGGGACTAATGACCGTAGATGTTAAGTCCCATAGTGCTCAGAGCCATTTGAACCAAAATCAGTGCGCTAAGAGGATATTCTTAAATTTATATTGCAAATTGCTATGATTAATGACAAGATGTTTGACATCTTGTGGTAGCTTACCGAACAGGGATGCAGGAGAATACTCTATACCTTTGTGCACAAGAGTGAGGGAAGTGTGATCCAAATGCAGACTTAATTTCTGTCTAGTATTAATTCAATGAAAGTTACTAATTCCTGGCATGAGGAGGTGAATTGTTATAAACACCCAATATATATATAATTTTTTATATTTTGAAATATATTAAAAAGGTATTGATTAATATTGTAGCTGTATATGCTAATATGTACATCTGAAGTCACAGTTACTATAATTTGGTTTTTTGTTTTTAAAATGTATTTACATAAGTTTTTGTTTATGTCCTAATGTGAAATGAACGTCTAGAATAGTTTTTTTATGTATGTATGACACTGGTCAATCGTTGCGGTGGCCCTGCTAGCTACATTATTTTTAAAGAATCAATTTTGCCAAGATCACTAGCAAATATTTTCGTTACTCTGACCGGTTTCGACAGATCAACGCTGTCATCTATGGTTCTTGTAATATTATTAGGTATAAATGCTTGCTACATCACTACGTGACTTTCGATGTAATAAGATGCACGTACATCTAATAATGTTACAACATCCGTTGATGAGAGTGTAGATATATGGAAATCGGTCGTAGTAACGAAAAGGATAGCTATCAGTTTTGTTAAACTTGATTCTTCACGAACAGTGCAACCTCTTTTTTTCCTTTTTTTTTTTTTTTTACTTTGTAATTCCTGATTTCATTTTGTAGGAATCCGTTTTCACACACTGAAACTGGAAAGTTTTTCCAGATTTGAAATTTGCCGCTTGCTGTATCACGGATTTGAAATCTACACAGTTCCTTTCCTTTCTCTTGGTTTTTGACGAATTTATTGCGATTTTAAAGACGAGATGGTTTGTTTCATCATCTCAAAAAGTATGTAAATGTCGTGACTGCAGGAGCAGAAGTGACAATTATATCTTATGTGTTGACTTTCACAAGCATTGGTGGTTCACTGTCTGTTACAGCTTAGTTCTTCCCACATAGGTGGAAGAAAACGTGCATTTTCTTCTTTAGAAGTTTCCTCTAAGTAAGGTCAAAACGTTTGCAGTTTCTGCATCGCACACACGAAATACTCAAGAAAACATTCATCAACCATATGGGAGTAAACCGAGTATATTAGACAGAAACCTACCAGTTCCATTTTTTGCCTAATAGTCACATGCATGTCCCTAAGTCGTAATACTTCGACACCAGGTCTGATTAAAATGAAATTGCAACCTTATCAGAACAGACTGCAGTTCCGGCTTTCATTATGCGGCTTTTTAAGTTTGAACACATCGTTGACGGTGAAAATCTCAGATCTATATAATTACATTTATTGAAATCTGTTTGAAATACTAATACGATGAAGTATTCTTGTCGTTCAATAAAGAAAAAGACATTGGAATACAAGCGTCATTAAACAGCCCGAGTAGCAAGCGCGTCGAAGGACATTTTCATTCTAAAATAGTCTGCCATAGACTGAGACATGAGCGCGCAAATTGCTGGGCAGTCTCAGTGCTATTACCTGCAGACTAGTCCGGGTTGAGTGTGAACTGTTATTGGCCAACATAGTTGGTCTCGGAAGAAATGGGTACTGTGCCCGATACAAGGTCCAATCAGTAATGCATCTTTTCTTTGGAACGATTGAAGCTTTTTCTCCAGAACACTACAAACTTTAAAGAACACCAAGCACTAACATCTCCTTTTTTTAGCACGAAGGAACGGTTAGGAATACAGCTACATCGAGCTACGCTTTAACCTTTAACCATGCTTCTGACTGGTTTGATGAGGCCCGCCACGAATTCCTCTCCTGTGCCAACCTCTTTGTCTCAGAGTAACATTCACAATCTACGTCCTCCAGTACGTCCTCTACAGTTTTTACGCTCTACAATTTCCTCTAGTACCACTGAAGTCATTCTCCAATGTCTCAACAAACGACCTATCATGCAATCCCTTCTCCTTCTTTTCCACATATTCCCTTCCTCTCCGATTCTGCGCAGAACCTCCTTATTCCCTCCCTTATCAGTCTACCCAGATTTTCAACATTCATCTGTAGCACCACATCTCAAATACTTCAGTTCTCGTCTGTTCTAGTTTTTCCACTGTCCATCTTTCACTTCCACACAATGCTGTGCTCCAAACGTAGATTCTCAGAAATATCTTCCTCAAATTAGACCTATCTTTGATGCTAGTAAACTTCTCTTGGCCAGAAATGCCCTTTTCCGAGTGCTAGTCTGCTTTTGATGTCCCCATTCCTCCGACTGTCATTGGTATTTTGCTGCCTAGCTAGTAGAACTCCATAAATTCATCTACTTCGTGACCATCAATAGTAACGTTAAGTTTCACGCTGTTCTCATTTTTGCTGCTTCTCATTACTTTCGTCGTTCTTCAATTTACTCTCAATCCATATTCTATACTCATTATGTAGTTCATTCCATTCAGCACATCATGCAATTGTTCTTCACTGTCACTCAGGGTAGTAATTTCAACATCGAATCATATCACTGATATCCTTTCACCTTGAATTTTAAGCACACTCCTGAACTTTTATTTTATTTCCATTAATGCTTATTCGATGACAGATTGAATACTAGGATCCAAAGACTACATCTTACGCCTTTTTTAATCCGATTACTTCTTTCTTGGTCGTCCGCTCTTTTTATTTCCTATTGGCTCTTTTACATGCTGTGTGTTACCTGTCTCACGCTATAGCTTGCACCATTTAACACTGTCGAAAGTCTTGTCTACATTTTTCTTTAGTCTTGCTTACGTCACCTATCGCCACGTCAGAACTGCCTTTTTGATACCTTTACCCTTGCTAAAGCCAAACTGATTATGTAATATATCCTCAACTTTCTTTTCCATTCTTCTGTATATTATTCTTGTCTGCAAAGTGGATGCATGAGCTGTGAAGCTGATTGTGCGATAATTCTCGCACTTACAAGCTCTTACATTCTTCGGAATTGCGTGGATGATATTTTCCCGAAAGTCAGATACTACGTCGCCTGACAAATCTTCCCCTCATAGAGGCCTTCAATGTACTCTTTCACCTATCCGCTCTCTCCTCAGCATTTAACACTGGAATTCCCGTTGTAGTCTTAATGCTATCACACTTGCTTCAATTTCAACGGGCGTTGTTTTGACTGTCCTATACTCTGTGTCAGTCCTTCCATCAATTATTTCTTTTTCGATTTGTTCACATTTTTCTTGTAACTGTATCGTCTTAGCTTCCTTGTGCATCCCATTTATTGTATTCCTAATTTACTTGTATTTCAACATTCCTGCATTTCCTTGAATATTTTTGTACTTCCTTCTTTCGTCGATCAGCTGAAATATTTCTTCTGTTAATCACGGTTTCTTCGCAGCTACCGTCTTTCTATCTATGTTTTCACTTCTGTTATTGCCGTTTTTAGAGATGTCCATTACTCTTCAACTGCACTACCTACTGAGCTAGTCCTCATTGCTGTATCTATAACCTTACAGAGCTTCAAGCGTACCTTGTTATTCCTTAGTACTTCCGTATTCCACTTATTTTGTATTGAATCTCTTAAACTTCCGACTACTGTTCATCGTCAATACATTGTGATGTGGGTGTATATTTGCTCCTGTGTACGTCTTACAATCCAGTATCCGATTTCGGAATCTCTGTCCGATAGTGAAGTAGTCTCACTGAAATCTGCCCATATCACCTGGCCTTTTCTAAGTATACTCCTCCGTTTGTGATTCTTCAACAGAGTATTCCCTGTTAGTAGCTGTAATTTATTACATAATTCAACTAGTGTCTTCCTCGTCTCGTTACTCGTCCCAAGCCTATTTTCTTCTTAACAGATTTAAAAGTAGGTCTCAGAAAATAATCCCCAAAAACTACTAGGATACAGCCATAAATCTTTGGCCGCCCACTGCGATACCAACCGCCAGGCAAAAATACAAATGCGGCCGCAGCAAAATTCAAAAATTATTAGAGCATTAAATACAGAAAATACTAAAACCACCTCAACAAATGTCAAAGTACCCTTCAGAAAGTAACCTCCACAAGCCACCAAGCACCTTAACCGTCACTGTGTGAACAGTTCTATGGTAGATAAGAGCCGAGCAGATGTTGTAACCGTCGGAGCATTAAACAGAATCTACTACTGGCCTGTGACACCTTTACAAGTCAGGATACTAAGTGCAGTTATGGCGGCTGCCACAAGGCCGAGTGGACCTTCCTTCTTAATCCAACACAGTTGTAAGATAAAAGCTCAGTCATTAAATCTTAATGTAAAACAGTCGCCCAAAGTTCTCTGTGACAGGCAAACAAATTGTTCTACGGTAGACAACTGAGGACGTGTTGATGGTTCGTTTATCAAAGAGCCAATCGATCACCGTGCAGCCGTATGACTACTAACTTCAAACCCCACAGGGTGGCAGGCACCAAGGTGTTCCAACACAAGAAGCTGTCGAAGACGGGGTTTTCGAGAATTCTCACAAACGATGCTCACAGTGGAGTCAGTGGTGGCTCCTTCGGGGCTGTGCTCCCGGACGGGGAACCCAAGGAAGATGCGGACCAGATGCAGTCTGCGACAACACTAGCACCGGCAAACACGCTTCACTACAGTCACACCGCTACACCTCTCCGTCCCACACGGAGCACTATCAGAAAAATGTCTGGCAGGAAATACTGCCTCCCGAAGGAACAAGTACATTGGCCTTTGCACATCTGCTCATACCAACCGTTACTTCGACTGCCCGTGCCCCACCGGAACCTGTCTCTCTTGGCCAGAGTCCACCAACGAAAGATCCTCTCATCGTACACCTCACCTGGCTCTAGGTCTCGACCACACTGCGTGGCTCACCTGCTTTTTTTCTACATTCAGAGTAAATTATCATTCATCACACCAACTAGAAATTCTCTCTAAGTCGTTTTATATCCTCCTACAGTCACTCAATAATGCCATCTACCCATCACAGCGTTATAAGCAAAGGGCTGTAAATTGCTGGTCGTCCTGTCAGTCAGATCACTTTTATTTATGTTGATTAAGAGTGGTCCTATAGCATTTCGCTGGGACACTCCTGACCATAAGCATATTTTGATATTTTGACGTCGAGGACAACGTACTGGGTACTATGAGTTAAGAAGTTTCCGAACCATCCACGTACCTGGAAATGTAATCTGTATGCTCGGACCATCGTCAACATTCAACAGCCGGGGGCAACGTGTCAAACGCTTTCCGGAAATCTACGACTATGGTTTGCATCTGTTATCTGTCATCCATGGTTCCCGTGATACCACGTGAAAAAAGGACTAGCTGAGTTTCGCACTAGTGATGCTTTCTATATACATTTTAATTGTGACAGAAGATTTTCTGTCTCTAGGAAATTTACTACACCTGAACACAATACTTGTTTAACCATTCTGCAGCAGATCAATGTTGAAGATATTGGTCTGTAACTGTGCATATCTGTTCTTTTACCTTTCTCATAGACAGGAGTTACCTGTCCTTTTTTCCCAGTCACTTGAACCTTTGTGGTGTGCGAGTGCTTCCCGATAAATGCGAGCCAAGTAAAGTTTCAACGCCGCAGATTTCTCTCTGTAAAATGCAACTCGGATTCAACCTGAACTTGGTGACTGACTTGCTTTCGATACTTTCCGTTGCTACTCTACGCCAGGGACGCCCATTTTTATGTCCTCAATGCGGGAGACTGTGCCACGAACAAATGGTGCGTCTGTAGGACCCTCCAGCGTGAAAAATTAGTAAAACGCGAAATTTAAAATATGAACTAGCCTTTTGCTGGCTATTGCTGCCATCCCTGATTGGTTCACGTGTGACTGGATAAAAAACTAGAAATATCTTGGGTTCTCGGCAAGATCTGTTGTCAGAGTATGAGGTAGAAGTTGTGCTGTTTGCACATCGATCTACTTAACGCTACTTAACGGACGCACGAATCGCGAATTTCTGCTAGATTTTGTCTTCTTTTTATGAGAGTGCAAACAGTCTCTTTTAGCTCACCATTTTCCAAATTTAGCTAATAAATCACGGAGGATGTTACCCATACCTAATCCACCTTCTTGGCACATACGTCTCCAGAGCACTATTTACATTTCAGCCTTGGGCGATAATTCCAATATTCCTGTCATATGGAAGTACATAGTGTCCATTAAGTACCTAAACGGGATACTAACAACTGCTTATACCTTGATCTAGTTAGTTACTCTTCTAACTTATTCATTTTTTTATTAACTCTAGCATACCATTATCAGCCGGCCGGTGAGGCCGAGAGGTTCTAGGCGCTTTAGTCCGGAACCGCGCTGCTGCTACGGTCGCAGGTTCAAACCCTGCATCTGGCATGGATGTGTGTGACGCCCTTAGATTAGTTAGGTTTCAGTAGTTCTAAGTCCAGGGGACTGATGACCTCAGATGTTAGGTCCCATAGCGCTTAGAGCCATTTCAACCATTTCATACCATGATCACTAATACCTGTCTCTATAATGACATTGTTGACAAGGTCCGGCCTCTTCATAGCTTTTCCTTTCCTTCTTTTGAGTCATCAGTCTTCTCACTGGTTTGATGTGGCCCGCCACAAATTCCTCTACTGCGCCAACCTCCTCATCTCAGAGTAGCACTTGCAACAAACTTCCACAATTATTTCCTGGGTGTATTCCTATCTCCGTTGTCCTCTACAGTTTCTGACCTCTTCAGCTCCCACTAGTACCGTGAAAGCTACTGCCTAGTGTGTTAAGAGGTCCTCTCATCCTGTCCCTTCTCGTTGTCAGTGTCTTTCACATATTTCTTTCCTCTCCGATTTTGCGCAGAACATCCTCATTCCTTACCTTATCAGCCTACCCAATTTTCAACATCTCAAATGCTTCGATTTTCTTCTGTTCTGGTTTTCCCACAATCCATGTTTCACTATCATACAATGCTGTGCTCCAAACGTACATTCTCAGAAAGTCCTTCCTCAAATTAAGACCTATTTTTGATACTAGTTGTCTTCTCTTTCCGAAGAATGCATTCTTCTCTAGTGCTAGTCTGCTTTCTCCGTCTGTCATTGGTTCAAAAATGGTTCAAATGGCTCTTAGCACTATGGGACTTAACATCTGAGGTCATCAGTCCCCTAGATTTTAGAACTTATTAAACCTACCTAACCTAAGGACATCACACACATCAATGCCCGAGGCAGGATTCTAACCTGTGTCCGTAGCGGTCGTACGGTTCCAAACTGAAGTGCCTAAAACCACTCAATCATTCCGACCGGCCGTCATTGGTTATTTTGTTGCCTAGCTAGTAGAAATCCTTGACATCTACTTAGTGAACACAAATTCTAATGTTGTGTTTATCGCTGTTCTCATTTCTGCTGCTTCTGATTACTTTTGTCTTTCTTCGATTAACTATCAATCCATACTCTATATTCATTACACTGTTACATTGTTCATTCTGTTCAGAACTTTATGTAATTCTTCTTCACTTTCACTCAGGATATCAATATCATCAGCTAATCGTATCATCGGTATCTTTTCACCTTGAATTTTGTTCCCACTCCTGAACCTTTCTTTTATTTCCATTATTGCTTTCTCGATGTACAGATTGAACAGTATTAGCGAAAGACTCTATCCCTGTCTTACGCTCTTTTTAATCCGAGATCCTCGTTCTTGGTTGTCCATTCATATTTTTTTCTCTTGGCTCTTGTACATATTGTACATAACCGAAATCTCCCTAAAGCTTACACCTATTTTTCTTACGATTCCGAACATCTTGCACCATTTTATATTGTCGAACGCCTTTTCCAGGTCGACAAATTCTTTGAACGTGTCTTGGTTTCTCTTTAGTCTTTCTTCCATGGCTCAATGTTCTTTTCCGTTATTCTGTATATTATTTTTGTCAGCACCTTAGATTTATGGGTTGTCGGCTCTTTGTATCTTTGGTGTATTGTAGATGATGTTTTCCCGAAGGTGTGAAGGTATATCGCCAGTCTCATACATTCTGCACATGAACACGAGTAGTCGTTTTGTGGCCACTTCCCCCAATGATTTTAGGAAATCTGATGGAATGTTATCTATCCCTTGTGCCTTATTTGACCTTTTCTCCAAAGCTCTCTTAAATTCTGATTCTAATACTGGATCCCCAACCTCTTCTAAACCAACTCTTGTTTCTTCTTCTACCACATCAGACAAATCTTCCCCGTCGTAGAGGCCTTCAATGTGCTCTTTTCACCTATACGCTCTTTCCTCTTCATTTAACAGTTGAATTCCAATTGCATTCTTTATTTTACCACATTTGCTTCCAATGTCAATGATGGTTGTTTTGACTTTTCTATATGCTGAGTCAGTATGAAGCGTGACACCTTTATACGACTCCTGATGAAGCCTGTGTATCGTGAGAATGACTCATGCGTGCGCAGTAACAGATGGTCTGAATCATGTTCAGTCGAGTACGTAGTTCTAATTTTCATACACCAGATTACGCTGGTCTTCGTGTTTTGCGTCGCGGTTGGTGCAGATCTCCACCTTGGCTCCTCCGGAGACCCAAACTTATTTTAGATTTGACTAATTTTAAGAAAGATCGCACACCAGATTTTACATTCCAATCTCTGTTTTTTAACATTTTAGATGCGCTCACGGTTTCACTGTCGTGTATACTGAAGGCTCCAAACAGGAGAGTTTCCTTGGCTGTTCTGTAGTGTTCCCTGATCAAGTTACCCGGATTCGCCTCCCTGATGAAAATACCGTTGTCGCAGCGGAGCTCCACGCGAACCTGAAGGCACTGGAGCAGATGAATCGTGTTCGGGGCGGTCGATTTCTTCTCTGCTCCGATTCTTTTAGTGCCTTACAATCACTGCAGAACCTGTACCCTACTGAGGAGATGGTCCAGCTGATACATAACCAACTGTACTTGCTCCAACGGCGGGGTACAGAAGTATCCTTCTGCTGGGTGCCTGGTCATGTCGGCATCTAGGGCAATGAACAGGCCGATCAGGCTGCCAAGGAGGCCTGCAGAGAGCAGGATGTGGTCCAGTGTCCTATTCCCTTGCAGTCAGTCATCGCTGCACTCCACAGGAAGTGCATGGAGTTGTAGGAGGACGAATGGCTGGCGGTGACGGCCAATAAACTGCGGTTGATAAAGTCAACCACTCGTCCGTGGTGTTCCTCCTGCCGGTTGCTCAGGCGGGAGGAGGTGGCCCTCACACGTCTTCGGATCGGGCACTGTCCTCTCACACATAGCTTTTTATACCGTTTTGTGATGCTTGTGGGGTGCACATCTCTGTCCGGCACATTTTAACAGACTGCATTTTATACCGTGGTGCACAAGCAGAAGCACAAGTTGATGGGGATCTGCCTTCTGTTTTAGCTAATGATGAGACGTGTGTGTCTAGGGTTTTTAAATTTTGTGATGTGTCTGGACTCTGGCCTAAAATTTTAGGCTGTAGGTTGTAGTGTATTTGCAGAGTGGCTGACTCCTCCCCTTTTTTCCTTGCGGTCAGTGAGCCACTTCCATCTGCTACATTGTTTTAGCTTCCTCTATCATTTTCTTCCTGTGCTGTCCATGTTTTACTGCGGGCGCTCTGCTTCATCCCACGCTTTGGTGTGGGTGAGCACATGTTTTTCGACGATTGTTACCCATGTTTTCTGATCCGTTTTATATTCCTGTTCTGGGATGTTTCTTGACACCCGTCTCACTATGTTACTGAACGGGCGCTGAAGACCTCGCTTTCGTGCGCCCAAAACCCCTCTACTACTACTACTACTACTACTAGCGGACAGAGACACTCAAGAAACAGGTCAAGCGGATATTTTTGTGAATTGTTCTGTTTATTTCTTGAAGCCTTTTTTTTATTTATGTTTGTACAGTTTTGTATACGTTTTTAGTAGTGTGAATGAAGCGTGAATGTGGTCTGAAGTAAATATGTAGATCACTGTTATACTGACAAACTCTGTAGGAACTAGCGCGATAAATTTTAGACACTGTGCCAGCAGACGACGGGGAATTTTGTATCATAATATGTTAAGTAAGTTTATGGTAAAAGGAAAGCTAAATCGAATGGAAATCAAAGTATTAAATAACGTAAAGTACAAATAAAATGTCAAAATGTTAATTATTTATTTCGGGAAAAAGTACAGTTCGAAAGTGTGTTATTTGTTGATTGGTTAGTCACGTAAAGCGCGGACTAAATCGGGGGAATAATATTTTTCTATTGGCCTTAAATAAAACTGACCAATCAAACGGAGTGTTCTTCGCGCGTCTGTTCTCTTGGAGATAGAGAATGCTTACAGCAGTCTAAATAGTCAGAGCCCAGCCTTTAAATGGTGCCGTCGTGTATAGTAGGAGCTCCAAAGGAAGGTACATTTTGCCGGTTTTAGTTGTGCTACATGCTCAAAAATGCTTTAAAGTGAAAGTGTATTTATTCCGGTATTGTCTTTAGAAACTATGAATTTTTAAGTGATTTGTGTACCAGAAAAGGCAGTAATTACACATGGCATAATGAGCAGGTTGGAGACTAAAAACTGGAGTGCCTTGGACACTGATAAACTTAATAGTATGGCGAAGATTTCCGTTTAAGAACAATCCGTGTTTAGCAAATACGTTACCACAAACTTGCTGATGTGAATGAAAGAGTTTGTGTGTATGTTAGAGTTAGCACGGACTTGGCAGTGAACTTGTAATTCTAAACTTCAGAATATACCCACGTTTCGCCAGTATTTCCACCTTTCATTCAAAACTAAGACTTTTCCCGATTTTTCGAAAAGTTACATTGTATGCATCCTTGTGCGAGTCGCCGTACGCTAGATTTCCTCTCCGCCTCCCTACCGGCTATCTGCTGCGACGAGTTCACTGGTAGGTGCTAGTTTAATCCCAGAGAGGGTCCGCACACCGTAGTAAATTGAATCCGTGAGTGAGAGAAATTCTGTGAACGATAATGAAACATTTACTAAATCAGTACAAGTGGAATTTTGAAAGAAACCCAATTTCGAGCCGCTGGAGAGACTTAGAAGAAAGACTTAAACTTTGTGTTCTGCCTTACGGCAGGTTTTGTCACGGAGCAAGCCTCGTCAGAGATGTCCACCGCATGAACGTCTAGGGAAGTGATTCCAGTGGTGGTTTCCCGTTGCCTTCCACTGATGATGATGAAATGACTGTGAGGACGACACAACACCCAGTCCCTGAGCGGATAAAATCTCCGACCTAGCTGGGAATCGAATCCGGGCCCCTTGGCGTAACATTCCGCGGCGCTCACCGCTCAGCTATCGGGGCGGACTTGGAAGAAGGAAGATGTTAAACAGTCACAATATGAACGAGGGCGCATCGAAGCAGCAGACGGCGTCATAACGGTATCAACAAGCAGCAGTAAGGCAGAGCTGCGCTGTCAGATTACAAGACGAGCGGGGACCCTGGAACTGGTACGGCAGAGGAAGGAGTTCGGGACTCGCAGTTTCAGCACGCGGAGGCTGCAGCATTCAGTGAAAGATAAGTTTGTTACATTTGCTCTCTCTCTCTCTCTCCGTGTGTGTATGTTTGTGTGTGTGCTGAAAGATTGAGTAACATTGAAAGTGATAAAGATTTCGTAAATACGAATAAATAGGAAGGATTGTCATTCAGTATAAGTGCTTTGCAAACAAGCACGCCTGAACAGAGAGAAGGAGTAGATGTTAAAGTAAAAGAGGAAGTTTTTGACGACATTTCTTTCTTATTTACGGACAGTGGAGTAAATTCTGGTTCTAGTAAGTCAGTTAATGTAACTAGTGGAGATAATGTAGATCCTGAAAGTGACATTGAGCATGAAATCGGTATCTACCAATTGTGTGATGACAAAGTTCGTAGTGTTAATCAATCAGAGGTGTCAAATGTGGATACTAAATTTGGTATAGCACCGATGGAACAATGTACACTGAAAACAGTAATGCAGAAAATAGAACGTGGAAGTATGCAAGAAATCTTTGCAGCAGTAATGCGTTCTATAAAAGACGGTGTACCCGTGGTCTAGGAGTAGCGTCTTTGATTCATAATCAAAACGTCTTCGGTCCCGGGTTCGATGCCCGCCACTGCCTGAATTTTGATAAATAATCAGCATTGGCAGCATAAGAAGTCAGCCTCATTCTGCCAACGGCCTTGTCAAACAGGGCGGAGGAGCGGATAGAGGTTCAGGGCATTCTCTTGTCCTAGAGGTGGGAAATTGTCCCTAAAGGCGGAAGAATCAGCAATGATCAACGACATGAGGATGCAGAAGGCAATGGAAACCACTGCATTAAAGACACGTAACATGTATCCACAGGACATGTGGCCTGCAGTTGAAGAAGTGACATGATGATCTCTCCATTGGCAAAAGATTCCGGAAGAGTCCCCATTCGGATTTCCGGGAGGGGACAGCCAAGGTGGAGGTTACCATGAGAAAAAGATTGAATAATCATCGAAAGGATAATGTTCTACGTGTCGGGGGGTGGAATGTCAGAAGCTTGAACGTCATAGGGAAACTAGAAAATATGAAAAGGAAAATGCAAAGGCTCAATCTACATTTAGTAGGGGTCAGTGAAGAGAAGTGGAAGGAAAACAAGGATTTCTGGTCAGATGAGTATCGGGTAATATCAACAGCTGCAGAAAATGGTATAACAGGTCTAGGATTCGTTATGAATAGGAAGGTAGGGCAGAGGGTGTGTTACTGTGAACAGTCAGTGACCGGGTTGTTCTAATCAGAATCGACAGCAGACCAACACCGACAACGATAGTTCAGGTATACATGCCGACGTCGCAAGCTGAAGATGAACAGATAGAGAAAGTGTATGAGGATATTGAAAGTGTAATGCAGTATGTAAAGGGGGACGAAAATCTAATAGTCATGGGCGACTGGAATGCAGTTGTAGGGAAAGGAGTAGAAGAAAAGGTTACAGGAGAATATGGGCTTGGGACAAGGAATGAAAGAGGAGAAAGACTAATTGAGTTCTGTAACAAGTTTCAGCTAGTAATAGCAAATACCCTGTTCAAGAATCACAAGAGGAGGAGGTATACTTGGAAAAGGCCGGGAGATACGGGAAGATTTCAATTAGATTACATCATGGTCAAACAGAGATTCAGAAATCAGATACTGGATTGTAAAGCGTGCCCAGGAGCAGATACAGACTCAGATCACAATGCAGTAGTGATGAAGAGTAGGCTGAAGTTCAAGACATTAGTCAGGAGGAATCAATACGCTGAGAAGTGGGATACGGAAGTTATAAGGAATGACGAGATACGTTTGAAGTTCTCTAACGCTATAGATACAGCAATAAGGAATAGCGCAGTAGGCAACACAGTTTATGAGGAATGAATGTCTCTAAAAAGGGCCATCACTAGAAGTTGGGAAGGAAAACATAGATACAAAGAAGGTAGCTGCGAAGAAACCATGGGTAAAAGAAGAAATACTTCAGTTGATTGATGAAAGGAGGAAGTAGAAACATGTTCCGGGAAAATCAGGAAGGACAGACTCAGCATACAGGAAAGTCAAGACAACATTTGGTGACATTAAAAGCAACGGTGGTAACTTTAAGGGTGCAACGGGAATTCCGCTGTTAAATGCTGAGGAGAGAGCAGATAGGTGGAAAGAATACATCGAAAGCCTCTATGAGGGTGAGGATTTGTCTGATGTGATAGAAGAAGAAACAGGAGTCGATTTAGAAGAGATAGGGGATCCAGTATTAGAATCGGAATTTAAAAGAACTTTGGAGGACTTACGGTCAAATAAGGCAGAAGAGATAGATAATATTCCACAGAATTTCTAAAATCATTAGGTGAAGTGTCAACAAAACGACTATTCACGTTAGTGTTAGAATATATGAGTCTGGCGACATGCCATCTGACTTTCGGAAAAGCATCATCCACACAATTCCGAAGACGGCAAGAGCTGACAAGTGCGAGAATTATCGCACAATCAGCTTAACAGCTCATTCATCGATGCTGCTTATACAATGCTATACCAATGACACGATTCGCTGATGACATTGCTATCCTGAGTGAAAGTGAAGAAGAATTAAATGATCTGCTGAACGGAATGAACAGTCTAAGGAGTACACAGTACGGTTTGAGAGTAAATCGGAGAAAGACGAAGGTAACGTGAAGTAGTAGAAATGAGAACAACGAGAAACTTAACATCAAGATTGATGGTAACGAAGTCAATGAAGTTAACGAATTCAGCTACCTAGGCAGTAAAATAACCAATGACGGACGGAACAAGGAGGACATCAAAAGCAGACTCGCTATGGCAAAAAAGGCATTTCGGGCCAAGAGAAGTCTACTGATATCAAATACCGGCCTTCATTTGAGGAAGAAATTTCTGAGGATGTACGTCTGGAGTACAGCATTGTATGGTAGTGAAACATGGACTGTGGGAAAACCAGAACAGAAGAGAATCGAAGCATTTGAGATGTGGTGCTATAGACGAATGTTGAAAATCAGGTGGACTGATAAGGTAAGGAATGAGGAGGTTCTACTCAGAATCGGAGAGGAAAGGAATATGTGAAAAACACTGACAGGACGATAGGACATCTGCTAAGAGATGAGGGAATGACTTCCATGGTACTAGAGGGAGCTGTAGAGGGAAAATACTGTAGAGGAAGACAGAGATTGGAATACGTAAAGCAAATAATTAAGGACGTAGGTTGCAAGTGTTATTCTGAGATGAAGAGGTTGGCACAGGAAAGGAATTCGTGGCGGGCCGCATCAAACCAGTCAGTAGACAGATGACCAAATAAATAAATAAATAAATAAATAAATAAATAAAAAAAGATGGAATGAAACAACTTGCTAATTTGGCTGAAAGAATTGGTTAGTAAATTTAAAAGCAAACTAGTGATATTAATCAGGAAATCAGAAAACTTGATGAAAAACTAGAAAAGCATAATGGTGATTTTAAATTAAAAGTTGAGAAGCAAACTACGATTTTAAACGAAATGTGGAAAAATTTTCTGAAGACGATAGAAAGTAAATTGAACGGCAAAATTTCTCTAGATCAGAATAACTGCCAACAATCCATTAAAACTATAAAAAGTGTATTATCTGAAGCCTTGAAGAAGTTGCTATTGGAAGCAAACATACGGTATATTTGACAAGAGAAAGTGTGCAGAAAGTAGATGTCAAATTCGCGGCGGTAGAGTTGTAAAAGATCACAAACTGATAGACAGTAAAGCCAGGTCTGAATGTGCCAAATGAATGAAGTAAAAAGTATGTCTGACCGAGTGGGTGTGTCTGAAGAAAATGTTCTTCAGCTAACTAAGCAAGCAGAAGAGGTTGAAAATAAGTTGGATGGGCATAGCAGTAGATTATGTCAAGTTGAAAGTAACCGCAGATATGAGATTAACAGTAGTGCAAGTAGTTTTGTAGCTGAATCGTCTGAAATATCATGTAGCTAATACGCAGTATTTACGTTTTGACCCAACAAGAAATGTGCATCCAAAAAAATTTTGGAATGACAGTGTTCTATCTAGTTTGTTGTCAGACAGTCAAAAAATAGTGTTTATTACATCTAAATTCTTGCGAGAGACAATACACTTAACAGAGGTTTAAGGGGGCATTTGGACAGACATAAACAAAATAAGCACTGCATTGCAGATGAAATTGGTGATTTATTAGCGGAAAATGTGACAGAATCAGATTGCCACAAAGACTTTAGCAACTAAGTTGAAGTCGAATCATGTTCTTGGGAACGAGAAACTACAGAAGCTGCTGAATGACATGAAATTAGTGATGTCAGTTTAGAAGAAATACTACCGTCGGTGATGACGTTTTTGAGGCTATAAGGAAAAGGCAGGAAAATGTTGACCAAAATGGAGGTGAGCCAACTAACTGTGGAAGAAAGGAAGAGAGAGAGGAGAGGGAGAACGGCGAAACGCCGGAAAATTTTTTGACCTGTCATTAGTGGGAAGAATACTTAGTATGGTGGAGAAAAGTGATGTTGGTAATTCTCCACAAATCTATGTAATTTCTGGAAACTGGGAAGGTTTCGATAGAGGGTAGGTTCTGAACGATTTGTTGGAGGGGGATTCTGACACTATGAATGAAAGGAAGGTGTTGAATCAGCCAGTAATTAGTCTGCAAGTCTGTAACGAAGAAGCACATTGTGTAACAGATACTGGCAGTGATTTATGTGCAGTGAGTAAAAGTTGGTTATAATCGTTGCCAAACGGAAATGAATTTGTAATAATGCCAGTAATTGGGGTGCAGATTGAGCCGTGATAAAAATTATTGTTTTGAAGAGCGTGCCGCAACGCGTTGTGTGAAGCAGTCGCCCTCTGTTTCTGGGGGTGGCGCATCTGTGGCAATCGCAGCTTTCGTGTCTCCCTCTGGTGGGAAAGGGGAAAGGTTGCCTGTTCACGTGGATTTAAGGGGCGCTATCAGCTCGGCAGTTGGTCAGTCTGTCAGTCTGGGCGAGTCCGAGTGAGGCTGGGTCAGTCTCGCATCACCAGTTTGCTGGTCTATCTCTCGTTCGTCGTCGTCGGAGTGTTAGTATGGCTGTCGTTTGGATCAAACTTTAAAGCCAGGAAATGAGAGTCATGCCAGTCGGCCAGTAACAGAACTCAGCTAGGGGTAGCCGGTCGGGGATGTGTTCCATCATCTGCGCGTTAGGCCAGCAGTCTGCTCGAGTTGCTCGGTCAACGGTTATTGGTAGTTGGATCGGTCGGTTTGTCGGTCGCACACTGAGACACAAGATGACTGGTCCGCCTTGAGCGTCAGCGCATGTGAGGTCCCCAGGTGAGTCCAGTGGGCCGCGCCGTATAGAAAGTGGTAGTGGCTTCGCGGTCGACACGAGAGCAAGGGAGTAAACGACGACATCGGGCTGGCCGGGGCGAGCTGCGACGCCGTGAGACGGGAGATCGGCTCGCCTTCCCGCGTCCATTGAAGCGGCTGGCAACGGACGGTTCGGGAGAGCGTTGGGGGTGCTGCGCCAGGTTTTCGCCAGAAATCGTAGTTTATTAGAAGTTAAGTGATTTGAGATATTTTGTTTCATTTACTTGTTAAATTATACTTGTTTTCTTGGTGAGGTCACCGGCTGCTTTGCTTTGGGGTCGTCCCACCATTCTTCTCCGTTTGCCCATCCGCGGGAAGGTGGTTATTTATGAATTGGGTGGTCCGTTTTCCCTTGTGGAGTTGGGGTGGGTTAGAGAAATCTGCGGTTAGGGCTGTGCAGTAATCCCCCTATCTAATTGCCATACATTAATAGCTGCCTCTGTCGGAGTCGGTGTTAACGAATTTATTGCTTAAGGTGTAGAGGCCAAATTCGTGAAATATGGTTTTATCATGCCTATCATCTTAACAGCAGAAATCAATGTAGACGTACGACGAACGAATCCGTTAGGACAACACGGTGAAATGTGGAGTTTATGGGCCATGGCTGCAGACGACCAACGAGAGTGCCTTTGGTAACAGCTCGACATCGCCTACAGCACCTCTCCTGGCCTCGGTTATTCCCTACACGACTGGAAAATAGTAGCCTGGTGAGTTACGATTTCTGTAGGGTAGCGTGGCTTAGACAACACGAAGCCATGTTCCATAGTAGCCAAGAACGCATTTGGCAAGATGGTAGTGGCTTCATAATGGTGTGGACCGTGTTTACATGGAATGGACTGAGTCCTTCGATCCAGCTGAAACGATCATTGACGAAATAGGCATTTTCGGCTACTTTCAGACCATCTGCAGCCATTCATGGATTTCATGCACCGAAATAACGGTGGCATTCTTATGAATGATAATGCGGCATGTCACTGGGCCACAATTGTTCGCGATATGTTTGAGAACATGCTGGAAATCTTTCGCAGTTACGGACATCTACAGAGATGGCATGGCTCATTATTTTTGCTGGGGTCATCCAAAGACTTTTTTAGTCCATGCCAAAAGTTGATCCGACACGATATTAGGAGGTATCCGATGGCTTTTGTCACCTTGGTGTATAAAAAATGGTTCAAATGGCTCTGAGCACTGTGGGACTTAACTTCTGAGGTCATCAGTCCCCTAGAACTTAGAACTACGAGGGTATTTCGGAAAGTAAAGATACACCGTACGCCATAGAAACAGAAGAGTTTTGGCGAGCAAGTCGGTAACACTGGTGTTAGCCTTGAACCGTGAGCTTTCTCCTCTCGATCGTTCGGCAGTTTAACGTTGCTTCTGGTTGGTCGTGTTTGAAGTGGCTGCACCGATTTAGAATCCCGCCAAATGCGAAGTGCACTCCGTCATACATTTTCTTCATGCAAAAGGTCAGCGACCAGCGTATATTCACGAAGAAATTGTTTCTGTTTATGGGAACATTATGAATCGACAAAATGTAAAGAAATGGTGTCGTCATTTCTCTGAAGGTAGGACCGATGTTCATGACGAACAAAGAACAGGACGGCCATCTGTGATCTCTGATGCCCTTCTTCGGAGAACGGAGGAAGCAATTCGTGCGAATAGACGTCTCAAATTGAAAGAATTGCTTCAGATCATACCGGACGTGTCAGTGACAACTCTTTATAACGTTGTGACTGTCAAGATACAGGAAGTGGTGTGCGCGCTGGGTTTCAAAACAGCCCTCGTAACCTAAGCACTACTCAAACAATTCAAATGGGACTTATTGGATCACCCGCCATACAGCCCGGACTTTATGCCCGCCGACTTCCATGTCTTCCGTTACCTGAAGTCACATTTTGGTGGAAAATCATTCCACGACGATTCGAACCTGCGACCGTAGCGGAAGCGCGGTTCCAGACTGTAGCGCCTAGAACCACTCGGCCACCCCGGCCGGCCTTTAGTGTATAGGCATTTCATTTACTGTAGTACATTTTCATACTTAGAAAGGAGTTTGTGTCCTCGGGAAGAAGTTCGGACAATGGTAGAAAGAGAACTGTTGCAGTCGCCGGCTGTTAGAGCTTTTACAGTACAGTTAGTTCGCAACAAATGCAAAGTAAAGGACACAACACAGTTATTCGTAATAGTTTGCAATAATGAACAAAGTATAAGCAACATTTTATTGGGACTCACTATAGTGTTTGTTCATATAACTCATCCTCTTGCTCCTTCTATTTCTTTGCTTCTTCCAATTGACCGACACGTCTCTGAGTTTATCTTTGAAATAGCTGAAGGTATTTTAAATCCATATTTGCAATTCCTCAAAATGGGTACTTCCGTCATCAAACGCGTTTGATTTCATTAAAATAAAGGGTTATCATTGGTCTGTAATGCAATATGTCTACAATCTGATTTTCTTTCTGCATCTAAAACAGTTCATTACGAAAGATCTGTTACGATATGTTATGTCCAATTTTCACTAACATCATGAAACGTTTCTGCTTGCATGTTTTTGAGGTATTCCTTCATTTTAAGTTTTGTCAATTTTTATTACACTATAACAGTTTGGTCCACAGTTGAAATACCGTTTGAAAATGTTTCAACCATCTCTATGTACGCCCAGCTCTTTTACATTTAGTTTCTATGATGTTAGTGTGTCAGTTTTCAAAATTAGTTCTTTGTCAATACAGTCGTATGAGGTTTTCGCTGTGGTCATTGGTACAACTGCTTTACTATACTTGTAGCAACTAAAACTTACAGTCGCCTGAAAATCACTCATTCATCACTGGCGAATTTCGAATATCGCATTTCTCAAAATTCCAAGTTAAAATTTGCTTTTTTTGGCGAAAAAAAGCAGAGTTTACTCAATGTAACCTCGATAACATGCTAACGCAGTTGTAGCAGAGATAGAATACAGAAACAGTGGTCCATTAAAAGAGGATCTGCTGATAAATTAGGTGAAAAGTTTATGAAAAAGCACATTTTCGGTGTAAGTATGTGGGTAAATTCCTCAATTATCTTGTTCCAAAGCCACGCTAATTAACATTCCACCAACAATTGATGACTCTAAAAAAATTACAGTCAAGTCTGTACTTGCTCATATATTGTGGTAGATAGGAAAATGAAGAAATACTCTCCTCTTTTCGTGCTATCATTTGTCAGAATCTCGTTTCGACCTCTCAAACCGTTTGTGAGGTAACAGTATTTTATTTCAGCTTCAACGCTGGTATCCGCAGTTAAGAATGGGTGTTATATAAATTTTCTGGGGATGGGTGATAGAAATCTCCTCACAAACCTAAAGAAAAGTTCCATGTGTTTTTTATGCACGAAACAGAAATTCATATCGGTTCCTACTTTTCATTGCAATTTTTTCGCATTTCAAGCAGTATAATGCTTTCGTTCAAAATCTGGCCACTAGCGAAACGACAGACACTTCATTATGAAACTCACATATAAAGATATAGCTGAGTTTCTTTAAAATCGTTTGAGAAAGACGTGCACATTCGACGTAAGCGCACTGTCTGCTGGAGTAGCGCATCAGCCACTGGCTCGCTGAAAACTGACGGACTTGGCTGAACGAGGCCCGTCGCACTAATCCGCCAGTGTTTGTTCCTGCTGAGAGGCGGGGTCGGCAGTTACCAGACGTGCGGATAACGGCCTGAAGTTTGTGCCTCCACTAAGGCACAGGTGGGAGTTGCAGGTCTTCAAGAAATTCGCTGGAAATGTTGGTGGACAGCTGCTAAATCCACTTGTGTGCGGTCAGCTAATGGGCGAGGCGAGACGTCCTGGCCTCACTTCGGCTCTCCGCTCTGAGCGACGCGTCCTCTTAACAACACGCCACTCACTCGGCAGTACGCGCTGATCCCCTGCTTCATGTACGCTGGAAGGTGCATCAACAGCAGAGCCTGTGAATGGAACAAGTGACCCCAGGGGAGCCCTATGTGACGTTCCATTTACTTCGCGACCACCAAACCCTGAGGTAGCAAACTGCAGACGGCTGACTGCGGCCATAAACGTCTTCAGCTGTTCGCGAGCTATGGCCAGCTCCTCCTGCGTCCGCATATAACACGCACGCACACTACCCAACCTGCTGCTACTAACTTAAGAATAAAACTATGAAAACAAACGGAAATGCTAAATAAGTGATTTGCTAGTTTCTTGGTGTTTCACAAAATAAAAGAGGGCGACGTTTAACAGCTTCTTAAGGGCTGTCACTGCACAATCAGTTGGTGAAGAGCCTCGAGACAGGTGACGTCCGTGCAGAATGGAACATTAAGGGAACGTATCATTTAATGCACCGCGGCTGGCTAGAAGGCTGTTAATCTAGATCTGCAGGATGGTAAGTCCCACGCAGTTCCAGGTCTGCTAAGTGATTTCACTCATATCTTACTAATAGAAACCAAAGGGTGTCATTACGCAACACTTCAGCAGTAGGCAATCAGACATCATCTGACTGGGAAGAAATTACATGTGGTGTTCCCCAAGGTTCCATACTAGGTCCACTACTTTTTCTTGTGTACATTAATAACCTGTTATCTGTTACATTACCAGATGCCAAGTTTGTCTTATTTGCAGATGATACAAACGTTGCAATATGTAATATATCAAATATAAATTTAGAAATGGCAGCTAATAAAATTTTTACTAACATTAATAAGTGGTTCATAGCCAATTCACTGTCATTAAACTTTGAAAAGACCCACTATACGCAGTTCAGAATTTCCAAGAGTTTTCCTTCTAGTGTGTGTATAAAATATGACGACATGGAAATAGGAGAAGTTGAGAGCGTAAAATTATTGGGATTGCTACTTGATCATAAATTCAGGTGGGACGACATACTAACGAACGGCAAAAGCGCCTAAACAAGTCTATGTTTGCAATGTGAATGATGTCAGATGTAGGAGATACAAATATAATAAAAACTGGCATATTTTGCTTATTTACACTCCATTATGTCATATGGTATATTTTGGGGTAACTCCACAAACCGAGAAAAAATATTTAGATTACAGAAGCGTATAATAATGGCAATGTGTAATGTAAATCCAAGAACATCATGTCAAAACCTCTTGAAAGAATTGGGTATATTAACCACAGCTCTCACTATATTTATTCCTTAATGAAGTTTTTGTAAATAATAGATCTCTTTTTCCAGCTAACTGCTTAATACACAGTAGCAATACTAGGAATAAGAACAATATAAGTAAAGATTTAAAATCACTTACTCTTGCCCAGAAAGGCATCCATTATTCAGCAACACATATTTTCAATAAATTACTTCAACCATTAAGAGTTTAGTTTCAGACAAGGCACTACTCAAAGATAATTTAAAAGAATTTTTGGTGGCCAACTCATTCTATTCCATCCATGAATTTCTCAACAAGTGCAATATACCATTTCAATGAAAATTCATTATACTTGAGTTTTTGACAGTACTTGGTTGTAACAGCCAAGTAACTACCTAGTGTGTGAACGATGAATGTATGGAAATCAGATGTAAGTGTTAAGTCTGTCAATAGTGGACGTTTAATTTTAAATCTTGTACATAATTTGACTATTCTTAACTGAGGATCAATGAAATGAATAATTTACTTTAATTTTTGTTAATACTTAATTGTAATAGCCAAGTAACTAGCTACTGTGTGAATGATGGATTTAATGAAAGCAGATGTAATAATTAAACCAGTAAATATTGGAAGTTTAATTTTAATTCATGTGCATAATTTTATTGTTTATTGACTGATGATCATTAAAATGAATGAAACTCAGGTTTTTCTAATCACATTTTTGTAATATGTTCATCTGACATGTTCCACACCCAGGAGGATCCCCTCTTTTGTGGGTCTATGGAATGAATAATTAATCTAAACTAATCTATCTTTCGCTAGCTAGACCGGGGTGTACCGAGATAGTTTCTTCTCAGCAATATTTTGAAGAATCTCAAACATTAGAGACTAAAATTCTTTAATAATCTCCGCAGCACCATGGTTCAATGAAGAAAAACTTGGTAACATGGAGCATGAGTCTAAAGAAGGTAAGCAATTGCGGTTACATATTCGTCAGGAACAGGGACATTGGGAAATCCACAGTTCAGCTTACTAATCAAAAATGTTTACTATGAAGTGCCTCGTTACACCCATGATGTAGGGTAGAGGCTTTGCGTGACAAAAAAGGAAAGAAACATCCTCGGTACCGGGTTCGAACCCCACATCTGCTTAAATTTTGAACTAAAATCATCAGCAGTGTCGGCCGAAGATATCCGTCGTAAGACGTCACCCTTATTCTGCCAATGGCCTTGTCAAAGGGCATGGAGGAGCGACAGAGGTTCACGGCAGTCTCTTGCCCGTTGTGTGGGAAACTGTCGCTAAAGGCGGAAGAATGAACGATGAGTTAACAGCATAAGGAAGGTAATGGAAAACCGCTGCATTACGGACATAAGGTGTATCCACAGGACCTGTGGTCGGTGACTGAAAATGTGTCATAATGATGTCCCCCTTGGCAAAAGATTGTGGAATAACCCGCATTCCCATCTCAGGAAAGGAACTGCCAAGGGAAAGCTGACAATGAGAAAAAGACTGAATAGGTAACGAAAGGATAATGTTCGAAGAGCCGGGCCGTCGAATGTCAGATATGTGAATGCGGTAAGAAAGCTATAAAACCTGGGAAACGAAATGGAGAGGCTCGGTCTTGATGTAGTAGGGGACAGTGAAGTGAAATGTAAAGAATATAAGGATTTCTAGTCAGATGAGTATAGGTTAATATCAACTGCAGCAGAAAACGCTATAACAGCAGTGGGAGTAGGAAGGTAGGACAATGAGTGAGTTACTTTGAACAGTTTAGTGACAGGATTGTTTTCATCAGAACCGACAGCAGACCAACATAAACGATGATAATTGATAAATAAATGCCGACGTCGTAAACTGAAGGTGAAGAGATAGAGAACGAATATGACGATATTGAACGGATAATTCAGTAGGGACATGAAAATCCAATAGTCATGGGGCACTGAAATGCGGTTGTAGGAGAAGGAGTAGAGGAAAGGGTTACAGGGAAATATGGTCTTAATGGTAGGACTGATAAAGGAGACATTCTAATTAATTCAGCAAAAATTTCAGTTTATAAAAACGAATACTCTGTTCAAGAATCACAAGAGAAAGCGGCAAACTTGGAAAAGGTCAGCAGATACTGGAAGATTCAGTTAGATTACATCGTGGTCAGACAGTAATTCGGAAGTCAGATGCCATTGTTAGGCGTGCGCCGAAGCAGATATTGATTCAGATCAAAATTTAGTCGTGTCAGGGAGCAGGCTGGATTTTAAGAAAGTATTCTGGAAGAAGCAATGCGAAAAGAAGTTGGATATAGAAGTACCAGGAATGAATAGTTACGCTTGGAGTCCTAGATACCGCGCGAAGGAGTAGGTCAGTGGGCAGTTTGGTTAAAGAGCAAATGGACATATCGAAAAAGAGCAATAGCAAAAGTTGGAAAGAGAAACATAGGTACAAAGAAGGTAACTGCGAAGAAACCATGAGCAACAGAGGAAATGCTTCCATTGATCGACGAAGGAAGTACAAAATTGTTCAGGGAAATTCTGGAATATAGAAATAAATGTCGGAAGTTCAAGGTCGTTAAGGCGAAATGGCTGCACGAAAAATGTGAAGAAACGGAAAAAATGATTGCCGGAAGGTCTCAACATATAGAAAAGTCAAAACAGCCTTCAGTGAAATTAAAAGTTAGGGTGGCCACATTAAGAGTAAACTGTTAAATGCAGAGGAGAGAACAGATAATTGAAAGAGTATACTGAAGTCCTCTATGAGGGGGAGGTCTAGTCTGATGAAATGACTGAAGAATTAAAGTGAGTCTACAGGGGTCTGCTATTAGAATCAGATTTAAAAGAGCTTTGGACGATATAGGCTCAGATAATGCAGAAGGAGAAATGGTAATAAAAAAACTAATCACGTTGGAATGTAGAACGTATGAGACTGTCGGTATACCATCATCCTCACAATTCCGAAGACTGAAAGAGCCGACAAGTGTGTGAATTACTGCACAATCAGCTTAACAGCTCATTCATCCAAGTTGCTGACGAGAATAATATAAGAAGAATGGAAAAGAAAAGTAATATGTGTTAGATGACAATCAGTGTGGCTTTAGGAAAGATAAATGCACAAAAGAGACAGTTGTGACTTTACGGTTGATAATGGAAGCGAGGCTAAGGAAAAAACCAAGACACGTTCAAAGGATTTATAGGCATGAGAAAGCGTTCGTCAATGTCAAATTGCGCAAGATATTCGAAATTCTGTGAAAATATGAGTAAACTACGCCTATAGCGAAACACATGTAATATACAATATGTGCAAGTGCCAAGAGGGACCAATAAAAGTGAAAGAGAAGAGTGGCGTAAGAGAACGGTATAGGCTTCTGTCCCTACTGCTCTATATGTATAACAAAGAGGCAATGACGGAAATAAAAGAAGGTTCGAGACCCGAATTAAAATCAAGATGGCACTGCTATCCTCAGGGAAAGTAAAGAAAAATTACAGGATGTGTTGAATGGAATGCAATTAATACTGAATATAGACTGAGAGTAAACCGAAGAAAAACGAAAGTAATGCGAAGTAGCAGGTATGACAACAGCGAGAAACTTAACTTGAGATTTGGTCAAGAACTAGAAGAAGTCAAGGAATTCCGCTACCTAGGCACCAAAACAACCTATTACGGACGGAACAGTGAAGACATAAAAACCAGAAAGGACATTCCTGGCCAAGAGATTCCTAGCAATATCAAACGTAGGCATTAATTTGACGAAGCAATTTTTAGGAGCATTTTTTGGAGCATAGCATTATATTGTAGTGAGACACAGAATGTGGGAAAACCGGAAGTGTGGAGAATCTAAGCATCTGAGATATTGAACTACAGACGAATGTTGAAAACTAGGCGGACTAATAAGGTATGTAATGAGGAGGTTCTCCAGAGAATCGGTGAGGAAAGGTATATAGCGAGATCTTTCACCAGCAGTCATTAATTTTGTGCTCTGTTGCGGCATCCTGGTTCCCTCCACACCTACGTGATACTTGTGTAATTACTCCGGTGTGGTGTTGTGAGCTAAAGCCTCCCGGAGTTTTGATACTGGCTGTGGCGAACATGCATTTAGTTAAAGATGTCATGTTCAGTCGCCATGTTAGTGAGCTTAGTGAGCAGCGGCTTGCTGTGTGCTTAATATGCACATTCTTTTACATTACTTTTTAGACTACCTGCTCTTTGTTTTAGTCTCACCGCGTTGGGTAGCCGCGCAGTCTCAGGCGCCTTGTCACGGTCTGCGTGGTTCCCCCCGTCGGAGGTTCGTGTGTGTGTGTGTGTGTGTGTGTGTGTGTGTGTGTGTGTGTGTGTGTGTGAGTGTGTGTCTGTTGTCCTTAGCGTAAGTTAGTTTAAGTTAGATTAAGCAGTGCTTAAGCTCACGGACCGATGACTTCTGCAGTTTGGTCCCCAGACCTTACCACAAATTTCCCAATTTGCTTTCGTCTCGTGTTTTCTAATGTTTTTAAGGCACTTAATATTTTGTTAAACACCTAATGTTGCCTATGATTTGCTTGCGACGCATATTATCAAATGTGTTGTATTTTATGAAAATAATAATAATTCAACTATATTTAGTTGTGAAACTGTGTAGTGTTTAATTGTGTCTCTATGTGTACTTAATGCTTTATTATCAGGGACCCACAGTCACTATAAAGATTTTGTAATACATCTGTCAAAAGATATTTATTTTGATAAGAAGCTGATCATCTGAGTATATTTAATACATATTACTTCCCATCTGTCTGTTTCTCATTTCTCAGTTGTTTATTTTCTCATGCTGCCCACTGGGCATTGGACAGTCACCCTGTGAACAGTTACTGTGGTTGTCTGTTGCCCCTGAGGCTCAGCGTTCGTCTTCCTAAGAATTTTCTTGTTTGACAAATTTTATGTACTTTGTTTTAAAAGTTTCCCAGAAACATTTATGTTATTCCGTAATGTCTTAACGTCTGACTACCATCTTGTCCCTTCTTCTTGCCATTCTTTCAGTCTAGTTAACAGCCGATGTGACTACGCCGATACCGGTCTCCTGGCGAGGCAGAAGCCTTGCAGCAATGTGCGGCCAACACGAAGCGCTCACAAGTCACGAGTAAACACGAACCTCCTACTGACACTGCTGAGAGCTAGTCCCCTGCTGGTGGTAGAGGATAGACTTATATCCCGTCCGCTGCTGTTTACGGACGCACTCTTGCAGCGAGGCATCCTCTGGTCTCCCAGCAACTGGCTGGAAGCTTACTTCTGTCACATATTTGCACTAACATGAGGTCTGACCTGTTGTTGAAAGACTCATTTGCAGAAGTGAGCCCTTGCAGGGAAATCATTTGCCGATAGTGCCGGCACATGCGATACATGGTACGGATACAGCAGCTTCACATCTAGAACTCGCCACGTGGTCTTGTGGTCTACATTACTTGTTGCAGGTAACTGCCGTACGCTGACTCCAGAGTTTTTCTCAGATGCGCGAAGTTCCTCCTCCAGTTGAGGCGTCCTCGCCCTTCTATGACTACACCAGACGCGGATAGTATTCTTGAATGTTCCATGCTCCCTTAGACGAAGATCAAGTGCTTCAATCGTTCTCTTGTGTGGGCACCACCATTCTGGAAATCTCTCTCTGTACAACTGTTGAACGCCACGGCCTTTACTGTCAGCTAACCCGTACAGTCACTGGGATATGTCAAATCAGGATATGAGTACATTTCCAGTTCACTTTACCGTAAACCCAGTCAATAATCAAAATAAAACAGTTGATGCTACATGTTTGATGCTAGTGGAGCACTTACGGTCAAATAAGGTAGAAGGGATAGATAACATTCCATCAGAATTTCTAAAATCATTAGCGGAAGTGGCAACAAAACGACTATTCACGTTGGTGTGTAGAATATATGAGTCTGGCGACATACCATCTGACTTTCGGAAAAGCAGCATCCACACAATTCCGAAGACGGCAAGAGCTGACAAGTGCGAGAATTATCGCACAATCAGCTTAACAGCTCATGCATCGAAGTTGCTTACAAGAATAATATACAGAAGAATGGAAAAGAAAATTGAGAATGCGCTAGATGACGATCAGTTTGGCTTTAGGAAAAGTAAAGGCACGAGAGAGGCAATTCTGACGTTACGGCTAATAATGGAAGCAAGGCTAAAGAAAAATCAAGACACGTTCATAGGATTTGTCGACCTGGAAAAAGCGTTCGACAATATAAAATGGTGCAAGCAGCTCGAGATACTGAAAAAAGTAGGGGTAAGCTATAGGGAGAGACGGGTCATATACAATATGTACAACAACCAAGAGGGAATAATAAGAGTGGACGATCAAGAACGATGTGCTCGTATTAAGAAGGTTGTGAGACAAGGCTGTAGCCTTTCGCCCCTACTCTTCAATCTGTACATCGAGGAAGCAATGATGGAAATAAAAGAAAGGTTCAGGAGTGGAATTAAAATAAAAGGTGAAAGGATATCAATGATACGATTCGCTGATGACATTGCTATCCTGAGTGAAAGTGAAGAAGAATTAAATGATCTGCTGAACGGAATAAACAGTCTAATGAGTACACAGTACGGTTTGAGAGAAAATCGGAGAAAGACGAAGGTAATGAGAAGTAGTAGAAATGAGAACAGCGAGAAACTTTACATCAGGATTCATGGTAACGAAGTCAATGAAATTAAGGAATTCTGCTACCTAGGCAGTAAAATAACCAATGACGGACGGAACAAGGAGGACATCAAAAGCAGACTCGCTAGGGCAAAAAAGGCATTTCTGGCCAAGAGATGGCTACTAATAACAAATACCGGCCTTAATTTGAGGAAGACATTTCTGAGGATGTACGTCTGGAGTACAGCATTGTATGGTAGTGAAACATGGACTTTGGGAAAACCGGAACAGAAGAGAATCGAAAGATTTGAGATGTGGTGCTATAGAAGACGAATGTTGAAAATTATGTGGACTGATAAGGTAAGAAATGAGGAGGTTCTACGCAGAATCGGAGAGGAAAGGAATATGTGGAAAACACTGATAAGGAGAAGGGGCAGGATGATAGGACATCTGCTAAGAAATGAGGGAATGACTTCCATGGTACTAGTGGGAGCTGTAGAGGGCAAAAACTGTAGAGGAAGACAGAGATTGGAATACGTCAAGCAAATAATTGAGGACGTAGGTTGCATGTGCTACTCTGAGATAAAGAGGTTGGCACAGGAAAGGAATTCGTGGCGAGCCGCATCAAACCAGTCAGTAGACTGATGGCCGAAAAAAAAGTCTTGAACTTCAGCCTACTCTTCATCGCTATTACATTATGATCTGAGTCTATATCTGCTCCTGGGTACGCCGTACAATCCAGTCTCTGATTTCGGAATCTCTGTCTGACCATTATGTAATCTAATTGAAATCTTCCCGTATCTCCCGGCCTTTTCCAAGTATACCTCCTCCTCTTGTGATTCTTGAACAGGGTATTCGCTATTACTAGCTTAAACTTGTTACAGATCCCAATTAGTCTTACTCCTCTTTCATTCCTTGTCCCAAGCCCAAATTCTCCTGTAACCTTTTCTTCTACTCCTTCCCCTACAACTGCATTCCAGTCGCCCATGACTATTAGATTTTCGTCCCCCTTTACATACTGTATTACCCTTTCAATATCCTCATACACTTTCTCTATCTGTTCATGTTCAACTTGCGACGTCGGCATGTATACCTGAACTATCGTTGTCGGTGTTGGTCTGCTGTCGATTCAGATTAGAACAATTCGGTCACTGAACTGTTCACAGTAACACACCCTCTGCCATACCTTCCTATTCATAACGAATCCTACACCTGTTATACCATTTTCTGCTGCTGTTGATATTACCAGATACTCATCTGACCAGGAATCCTTGTCTTCCCTCCACTTCACGTCACTGACCCCTACTATAGCTAGATTGAGCCTTTGCATTTCCCTTTTCAGATTTTCTAGTTTCCCTACCACATTCAAGCTTCTGACATTCCACGCCCCGATTCGTAGAACATTATCCTTTCGTTGATTATTCAACCTTTTTCTCCTTGTAACCTCCCCCTTGGCAGTCCCCTCCCAGAGATCCGAATTGGGGACTATTGAGGAATCTTTTGCCAATGGAGAGATCATCATGACACTTCTTCAACTACAGGCCATATGTCCTGTGGATACACGTTACGTGTCTTTAATGCAGTGGTTTACATTGCCTTCTTCATCCTCATATCGTTGATCATTGCTGATTCTTCCGCATTTAGGGGAAATTTCCCACCCCTAGGACAAGAGAGTGCCCTGAACCTCTATCCGCTCCTCCACCCTCTTTGACAAGGCCGTTGGCAGAATGAGGCTGACTTCTTATGCCGTAAATCTTCGGCCGCCAATGCTGATTATTTATCAAAATTTAAGCAGTGGCGGTTATCGAACCCGGGACCGAAGACGTTTTGATTATGAATCAAAGACGCTACCCTTAGACCACGGGTTAGATCTATGCACCCAAATTGCGTGAAAATGTAATCACATGACTGATCTGGTACAACATATTTGTCCAATGAATACCTGTTTATCATCTGCTTATCTTCTTGGTGTAGCAATTTTAATGGTCAGTAGTGTATTACTAGCATTACCAGGTTTTGTATTTACTCCAATCTGCTAATAATCCATCTCCTCTTTGCCTATCTCGGTGACCTTCTCCATCTTCCCCCGCCCCCGCCCCCATGCTCTTTTTATCTCGTCTTGGCCCTCTCTCTTGCCATCTTGCCCCCTCTGTCCACGTGCAGTTTCCGCATCTGTCCATCTCCTCCATCCCACTGCCGTCTAAGTCCGTTTCCTCTTTCTTCATTTGTCTACCTCCTCCCTCGGTCAATCTCCTCGTAACACGCCTCTCTATCCTCCCCTCTCTTTATCTTCTCCTCTTCCTCTCGCTCCTCATGTACTTCCCCCCTTGTCTGACCATCTGTTTCTCTTTAATTTCAAAGTCCGTCTCCCGCACTTTGGTTTCTCTCTTCGTCTTCGTATTTTTCTGTGCAACTCCTCCTCTTCCCTTCCTTTGTCCCCTGTCTCTGTATATCTCCTCTTCTCCTTCTCAGGCAATCTCCTCTTTACCCCACTTCTCTTCCCTTATTCCCCGTCCCAACCCAATAAGAGGCTGCTGGTTCTTGTCCTCATGGTATTTATTTTTAAAGGAGAAGTAATATGTGTACCAAATTTGGTAGAAATCTATCGAAGTATTTAGGATGATCATTTTACCCATGGCTTTATCGAAGTACGCACATGTTACATACATGTATATTTCACACATATGTAAAACATTTCAGTCGTACTTGTACACCTGGCATCTACATCTCAAGCGAATTTCGCCCTACAGATTCATTTCCGCATAGTTCAATGCTGATTACGGCATATGTCGTCATGTGTCGTACAGCGGTAGAATTTTGCAGGTACATCCAGTAGTATACCTCTGAAAAATGTTGTGAATAGCGTTAGTAGTAGAAATGTAGTAACTTAAAACACCAAGCATGATATGGTAGCGTAGGCTTCCGTGGCCGTTGTCACTTCCTTCTTTTTGAATACGTACATATCTACACATGTTTTTATGACACACTGTCTGACAATTTTTGAAGAATAGAGGCGCGTTGGACAGGAATAATGACGAAAAATGATGGACGACATGAAACAGAGTACATACGTAATAGAGGTAAAGTGGTATATTTCTAACGAAAATTGGTACAGATTTCATCACATGGGAATTCAGGATAACAGTCATCAATGTCATCTGTGACACAGAACAGACTCGCAACATGAAGGTGTTCTTACACTCTCAGTGTAACCACTGTGTTATAGCGGTACCTCGTGCGGCCATTGTGCCTGCTCACACTAAACTCATAGGCCATACCGATGACGTTCATGATCAGTCCGTGGTGTGTAACGTGCACTAAGTGGTGGAAAGCCACAGTGATGCGGGGTTCGACGGAGAACGTCACTTTGTGCCGCTGTTGGTGACCCCTACTAGCGTTCTCCTTGCACGAACGAACTCTTTCTCGACCATGGCTTGGTTGACGCAGTATGCATTAACAGGCTTCCGAGAGTGCATACCAGCCTGATTTAACCGCCACAAAATAGCTCTGGCAGAGATATGTATACCGGTAGCGGCTGCAAGGTCTACAGCAATGTCTAGGAGTGAGATGAAGTTCCTCTTCACCACTAACGTTATGTATCGATCTTGTTGGGGTGAAATGGTCCGTCTATGGATAGCGGCATGTTTTCGCATAGTATTTCAACCTTCAGTGGCCTTTCTTAATTGCGAGATGACACTGTGGCCACAGCAGTAATACTTCGGCCGGCTTCTAGCCATGCAACTACTCGTCCATTATCGTAAGCGCTCAAATGATGTAGTAAAATACAAAATCTCTTACTAATAGATTTCACAGCAATCTCCGTCAACACCTTACTGCGTGAACTGTCGAATGCCTATAGACTGTTCGTGCACAGGCTGCGCTGCTGTTAACACGTCCCGCCCTGTACATTTTCTTTTGCACTGGTAGGCTGTTCCACAGCAGTTGTTGGTTGTTCTGTAGCATGGGCGGTTGTTCCTTAGCAAGTGCAGTTGTTCCTTGGAAATTGTCAAGCTGTGCACGTTTACTCCAAATACGGATTCCATTCGACATTTAACTTGTCTTTGTATTCCAACTTAGGTAGGAAATGGTCTTTGATCAAAACTATTCGATTATTGATGAATAATTTTAAAGAGCGCAGACATTTGCCTACAGGGGAACGCCGACCGTTAGAAACTGAAACTGTAGAACCGCCAGAACTTTCATGTAACGGTTTCTTTGTTTTACATGTTTCACTAGACTAGCAGCTTCAGAAGCAACGTAGCCGAGGACCAAACGTTACAAATATTGGGCCGTGTAACGTGTGGCGTCTGGCTACGTTTTTTCTGAAAATAATCGCGTTAGTAGAGTGAAACACGTAAAATAAAGAAAAAGTTACAAGGGACTTGTGCTGCCTCTTCAATTTTAATAACTTTTATTTTGCTCAGATGGTAGTTAACAACATGTGTACAGGGTGTCCCATTTATCTTGACCACCCTAACTAACTGTTTGTCCAGATGCAAATTACGAAATGTTTGAACCAAATATTCATTAGCCGTCAGGGGGACATCAATCAGCTTTTTTTTTTTTTTACAAAAATATGAACAGCATTATGACTTTTTTAAATGTCACTCTGTATTTTTTATTCGGTAATTCATTTCCTCTCGTAAATACCTATTCAAAAATGTATCACAGTGTACCATACACTGAAACACAACGTTATTAATTGCATAACACAAGACTGACGTTGACGCTCCCACCGGTTAGTGCAAGTACTCGGTGTAATGGAACACATCCACGTGCTGACGTTGGCTGAGGACGAATGTAAACATAAGTAGAATGCAAACCCATCATTCCGTTAACCATCGTCAGTTGAAGAGTTGTGCGAGTAGAAAGTACATCAACGAAGAGAAGGTGGAAATGCTACTCATTTATAGGGGAGTGTAAGTTCGCAGAAGAGTAATTGCATTACTATTTTCTTATGTACGGGTACTTTTAGTACAGTAGTTTAGTCCTTTTAAATACTGTTGTCTAGAGTAGTCATACAGTAAATGTTGTGTTGGCAGAAGAGCCAACACTGTTTTACTTGAGGAGGCCGAAATGCACGCGTTTTAGCTCACGCAGGCTGGCGTGACGAGGGAAGAACTATACTGACGTGAGATGTGGAACATGACCAGGAACGAGAATTCAGAAAGCGGTCGTAATTCGTTTCACACTTAACTTTAATCCATTAATGATGAACGTCGCTCTTGATGGTACGTGAGTCACAATGTTATCAGTTCAGAAGACATAGTAACTGAATATGACGCCTTGCTAGGTCGTAGCAAATGACGTGGCTGAAGGCTATGCTAAACTGTCGTCTCTGCAAATGCGAGCGTATGTAGACAGTGAACCATCGCTAGCAAAGTCGGCTGTACAACTGGGGCGAGCGCTAGTGAGACTCTCTAGACTAGACCTGCCGTGTGGCGGTGCCCGGTCTGCAATCACTGATAGTGGCCACACGCGGGTCCGACGTATACTAACGGACCGCGGCCGATTTAAAGGCTACCACCTAGCAAGTGTGGTGTCTGGCGGTGACACCACATTAAATGCTGTCCTCCATAGAAACTGCATTGACATAACGTTTCTTTTAATTGTTGATGTTGTTGTTGTTGTTGTTGTTGAAGGTAGGCGAAATGCTACGCAGGCAGCGAAACTGTACAGAGAGCAATATCTTGATAAGAACCTACCTTCCGGACGGATGTTTTCTCGTATTCTTGTGACGCTTTAGGAAACGGGAAGTTTCAACCGACAACAACTAAATCATCGTAGCACTCGCACAGACGCAGCTGCCGAAATTACTGTACTGGCTTCCGTTGCTGTGAATCCTAAAACCAGTGTACGGCGTGTTCTTACACGTCACCGGTTTCATCCTTATCATGTACACCTACATCAAGAATTTAATGGGAATGATTTCCAGAACAGTGTACAGTTCTGTCAGTGGGCACAGCAGCAAATCCTCGCCAATCCGAACCTCTTCTCCAATGTTCTATTTGTCGATGAATGTTGCTTCTCAAACACAGAATAGGTAAACGCAAGGAACATGCATTATTGGACCAGTGACAACCCTCGATGGCTTAGACAGGTGGAACATCAGCGTCAATGGAGAGTTAACGTCTGGTGTGGGATGCTTGGCACTACAATTATTGGTCCTTATTTCATCAATGGTAGTCTAAACGGCACAGCGTATGCCAACTTCCTCAGACGAATTCTTCCTCCTCTTCTGGATGAAGTGCCCCTAAGAAACAGAATGCTTATGTGGTATCAACAAGATGGATGTCCAGCACATAATGACTCGTGTGCACGTCGTGTTCTGAACCGAAGGCATCCTGCCTAGGTTGGTCGGGGAGGAACTGTTACTTGGCCTGCTAGGTCTCCTGATTTACATCCTGTGTACTTTTTTCTTTGGGAATGCATTAAAGACGTTGTCTATCACGATATTCCAACAATTCCAGAGGACATGCAGGAACTTGCTTGTAACTGTCTTCAGCAGGCAACACTGGGAGCAGTAAATAATTCTTTCATTCAACTGGTGAACCAGTGTACCTCTGTCCAAGGTCACCACTTTGAGCACTTTCGAATGTTCTACTCCTGGGCAATGATACAGGAGAGCCAAAGTCAATTTTGTGTTATATTTTCACTTGGTTTTCATTTGTTCTTTGACAACTTCAGCAAGTGGATGAGTTTGTGATCCTGGGCTCAAAGTCAATGTTGTGGTATGTAATTAATAACGTTGTGTTTCAGTGAATAGTACACTGTGATACATTTTTGAATAGGTCTTTAGGAGAGGAAATGAATCACCGGATATAAGATACAAGGTGCCATTTAAAAAATGCATACTGCTGCTCATATCTTTGTAAGAAAAAAGCTACAACGAAGGTAATTGTGCTGATTGATGACCCCCTGACGGCTAAAGAACATTTGCTTGTAACATTTTGTAATCTGCACCTGGACAAACAGTTATTTAGGGCGGTCAAGATAAACGGGACACCCTGTATATTCTTTGAATAATGCATGTTATAACATTCTTATACTTACTTATTACGACAGGTTTCCTTTGCTGGTTGTTCCCCAGGTAATAATAAAGAATATAATGACAGCGACACGCATCATACATGTTTTCACATATGAATAACAAACATAAAACGTGCAAAACAATGATTATAAGTTCCCACTAATCAGTCTCTGTGGCACACCTTGAGACAATCGACAAACTCATTCTTTCTTACGAACGTTCACCATACTGGAGAGAATTGGGTCAGCAACTTCTGTTAATAAGTAGAACCAAAAACCCTTCCAAGTTGCAGATTTTTACTCTTTATTCATTCGATAACTAGTTTCAGGTGAGACCCGTTTTCAAATAATCAGTTATCTGTATGTAAATGGTCGTAGTACATTTTAGATATCTTCTATTATCGACTTTGTTATGATGGTTTTAAAATGGCTCTCCACCCGAAACTAGTCATCGAATGAATAAAAAGTAAAACTTGCAACTTGGATTGGTTTTTCGTTGTATTCATTCTTTCTTACCTACAAGATAGTCAGTGACGTAAACCGATCGTAATTAATTTTACAAAACAGAGTTGTGTCAAGGATTTTTCTAAGAACAGGTTTAATAGCACGTTAAGATGTTACATAGTGCGTTTCTAAAATGAACAACTCATGCTGAAGATCCTTCCCAGAAATGAATAAGTGGTGTACATCATATTAAAACTTTATAAAGTCTTTCAGGTGACGATGAATCTGTTGAAACCAGTTCAAGCAATATAAAGGTATATGCTATATAAAACATTTTATCTAAGCTATGAACCACACCTTAAGATATATATTTTTAAAGCACCAGCTCAACTTCCCATTGGACCACTCCTGATTTTGCCTTGTTAACTTATCTAATATACTTATAGTGAAGGCTAAATTATCTGCTGTAATGACTCTTCACTCATTGTGTGGAGTCATTTATAAAAGATATCAGCCTTTACTTGGAGACTGCCAATATCCAATCGTTGTGTGGTACGTGGGATAATTCAGAGCTGAAAGTTATTCTTTGTTTCATTGATACCTTTTGTGAAAGGAATTGTGTGGGTCGTAATAGTTACGTACGTGTGAAACGACACCACAATAGGCGGCTAAGCACATATCTAATAGGCACGGTGTAGTTAGTGAAGGCAAACAGAAAATTAATTGAAACTTCCAGAATGAGATTTTCACTCTGCAGCGGAGTGTGCGCTGATATGAAACTTCCTGGCAGATTAAAACTGTGTTCCCGACCGAGACTCGAACTCGGGACCTTTGCCTTTCGCGGGCAAGTGCTCTACCAACTGAGCTACCGAAGCACGACTCACGGCCGGTACTCACAGCTGTACTTCTGCCAGTACCTCGTCTCCTACCTTCCAAACTTTACAGAATTATTTTTTAATACATAGAGTCTGGCTCAGCGGGCCACTTCATTTTCCATAATCGTAGTATTTCGTGCATATTCATCCGTCCGTATGATCTTTTGTTGCTTTTCCTTTCCTTTCTCGCTGTGTGCGGACTCGTATAACAAGCAATAGGCCCATCATGAAATATGTAATCTCAATCCCATATATTTAAAGAAAAAAGGCTTACAACATACAGTCATGAGGCCAACACTAATATTTTCCTTTCATTAAGCCCAGATAACAGCACGATAATCAAAAATGTGGCGATCTTTCTTGACTAAAAGATATGGTGGCATCACTTTCAGTTGATTGCACCAAGAAATGTGTCTTTTCCATTTCGAGTCGTACACCATGAACAAACTTATCTATGAGATTATACGAAGGTAAATAAAATATGACCTGTTTACTATAAAGAACAATGATTAATAAAATTCTTCCACGAGGAAAAAAAACTATTTCCTTATTGACTACCTGCTTATTATTCCACAAAATGCTTGTAGAAGGGGTGGAAAGAGGTAGTAGTAACAGGCACGAGCTGTAACGAATGTCTGGGAGGAGGAGGAAGGAGCATGCCGAGATAAAAAAATGCTCATTAAAGAATTGCTGTAAACCTTAATGATCGTGAGGATGCGTTTACGGATCGATAAAACAAATTCTTTCCGCAAGTAAGAGAATATTTTATTACAGAAGCAAAACAGCAGAAGGAAACCTTGAGGTAAATGTGGCATACACTTTTCTCCATCGGTTCCTGAGGTAAGATAATGAGAATATGATAGCTCCTAGAAAAGGGCGGTCATTAGTGGAGCGATTATTGTTCTATCTTTACATTTCTGGAATCGTCTGGAACAGAATCAAACATTTCTGTTACGGCTTATTAGGCACCCACCTGCCGCAGACGTTGGCTTGGCACAGTTCAGGAAATTTCCGATAACGAGACAGTGTCCATCTCCGCTACGGATTTTCTGACGAACGTATATGTTATAGAATGGTACTTATGGATCACCAGAAGACTGTCCGTTAGCTGCAGTTCTACTGCTACTTTCATTTAATTAAGGCAATTCATACCAGCACAGGAGAGAAAAAATCTAAGAAAAGCGATGCTGAGATGTTTCTGCAATTATTTAAGTTCAAACGAACATGCGTTCACTATAAGTGCAATTTTAAGTTCTGTTAATAGCCTTGTATGTGCTTTACTCCTCGTTAGCAAAACTCATTGAGGCCCAGGAAAGATATAGTAACGCGATAAACCAAAGTTACTCTAATTCCTTGCAGCTCCAGTTTGCCTTTCTACTAATTCAATAAAGAAAAGTATCGTATTCCTCCTGGTCTCAGAATAACGTTATACGAAGTGTTTTATAACGAATACTTGGGTTTTAAGTCTTTGTAGCACTTACTATATTTAACTTAAAATTGTAAATAAAACATCAAAGGAAAGAGCGTCTGAAAAAGTTTTTCTTACAAGTGTTCAATGGAGTCAGTAGGCGAGTTTTTCCGAACATTGAACGGTGTGTCTGGAGTAAATTGTTGCAACAACTGCTTAGGTCTTGTTTCTTAAGTCGGGTACATCACCTAGTAGCGGAGGCACATACATATTATCTTTTATGTCCAGCCAAAGATAAATCGAATGTCGTGTAAGATCGGGTGAACGGTGTGGGGCGATGGCGAAAGGGGTGGTGGGGAAGGACGACGATGCGAGTTCTGTCAGTGTGGCGGAGCACCATCTTGCTGCTAACAAAGTTCTGAGGTTCAGCTTCTCCCAGTTGAGGAAAGAACCGTACTTCTAGCGCATCAAAATAAGAGACTTCAGTAACAGCTGGTACACTGAAAAAGAAAAGCCCGTAAACTTTCCGTCCAGACAGCGCACAAAAACATTCAGTTTAGGAGAGTCTCGTTGTAACTATGCCATGTTATGGGGATTGACTGACCCTCAACTGGGCACATTATGTATTTTCACATTTCCGCTTAGGTGCAACGTCACCTCAGAGCGGAATACGACACAATGAAGAAAAACATCATCCTGCAGCAATATTTCGTTTGCAATGTTGACACGTCACCTGTGGTCTAGGCTTTATAGTTTGTAACAACTGCAAACAATGACACAGTTTTAAACTTCTTCTTAAAAGTCTCTACATAGACGTCACTTAAACTATTAACCCACTACTAACCTTCTGATCTCATTTTCTGGGCAACACTTCAACTATTCTCTTACTCGTTAAACACGTTCGTCAGTTACTCTTGGTCGTCCCGTACTTTTCCTTTTGCGAACACACTGATAAGCCAAAACATTGTGACCTCTAACCACCGCGACGTTGTATGCTGGGTGGTGGCACTGCCGGCACATGACGCGGTAGCAAAAGTATGTAAGCGGAGCATACACGGAAGAGGGAACACCCTAGCGAATATACAGGCTGCAAGTGCGGAAATCCATTGAGACAAGCGATTTTGTCAAATTGCAGAATATTATTACGCAGAGCCTGTGAATGAGTATCTCGAAAACGGCGAAGCTGGTCGAGTGTTCACGTGCTGCCGTCGTGAGCATCTACAGAAAGAGGTACAAGGACAATGAAACTACTAAATGGTTCGATGTCCTCGCTCTTCGCTTGTTTGCTCTAAAGTAACATGATCTGTGGCATCTCTGCCGAAAGACACAATACACGCACAAATGTTCCGCGATACACCGTTCATCATACACTGTTGAACATGGGAAGCCATACAGACCGCTCCTACGTGTTTATATGTTGACCCAACGACATCTTCAGTTACGACTGAACTGCACACAGGTCCATCGAGATTCTTCCTTCGATCAATGGAAATGTGTCGGCTGTTCGGGTGAATCACATTTTTCGTACACTAGGTCGATGGGCGTTTCCACATGCGACTCGAAACGTACAGCCACGTAGACAGGCAGGTGGGAATATAATTATACTGTGGTAGGCATTCCCCTGCTCTTGAATGAGACCGGTGGTAGTAATAGGAAACACACCTGACAGCTGCGAACCACCTGCATCCTTCCGTCGTTGATGTCTCCTCCGATGGCGATGCCGTGTGCCACGTGTCTCGAAGCCGGAACCATGCTACAGTGGTTCGACGAGCATTTCAGTGAACTCAAGTTGACGCCTCGGCTACCAAATTTGCCTGATGTTAATCCTATGAACCCATCTGGATCTCTAGATGCTTCAGTCCGGAACCGCGTGACTGCTACGGTCGCAGGTTCGAATCCTGCCTAGAGCATGGATGTGTGTGATGTCCTTAGGTTAGTTAGGTTTAAGTAGTTCTAAATTCTAGGAAACCGATGACCTCAGATGTTAAGTCCTATAGTACTCAGAACCATTTGAACAATCTGGGTCACTATCGGGTGCCATCACCGCGCACGCTAATCAGCGGCCCGTTATTTATGCGAATTACGTGATCTGTACGTACACATCTTCAACCGCATACCTCCAAAATCTTGCCAACAAACTTTATGGTTGCCCATACGTAGAATCAGTGCTTTATTTCGCTCCAAGTCATGACAAACAAACTACTAAGCAGTTGGTCAAAATGTTTTGGCTCATCAGTGCACAGCTGGTGTCCTCAAACAGATAATGATACCTATGGACGTATACATCACTTACAAGTTTACAGTGGAACTGATAAGGAATGCATTTGCAATGTACCAACAGATCCTATCCTTGCGATCTGTAGAACACAAGAGATTTCTGTGCAGCTGTCGCCATTTTGTTACTAGCACTTTCTCACTGATGATACTGGAAACAATGCTGGCACATGCGAAAAGGTATACAGACAAAACTGTTTGAACTGCTCTTTCATTTCACGTATTATATAGTAGCTGAGGTACCTTGTTTTGCTAAGGTGCTTATTTATAGTTGTGGCCGGGTCTTAGTATGAATGGAATTCCGTTTTGTCTCGTAAAGCTTCTTCTAACACAACGTTTGAAGTAGTGTGACTGGTGACATGAACGAACATCTACATCTACATTCATACTCCGCAAGCCACCCAACGGCGTATGGCGGAGGGCACTTTACGGGCCACTGTCACTACCTCCCTTTTCTGTTCCAGTCGCGAATGGTTCGCGGGAAGAACGACTATCTGACAGCCTCCGTACGCGATGGAATCTCTCTAATTTTACATTCGTGATCTCCTCGGGAGGTGTAAGTACGGGGAAGCAAAGCATACGATACCCAATCCAGAAATGCAGAATCTCGAAACCTGGCGAGCAAGCTACACCGCGATGCAGAGCGCCTCTCTTACAGAGTCTGCCACTTGGGTTTGCTAAACATCTCCGTAACGCTATCACGGTTACCAAATAACCCTGTGACGAAACGCGCCGCTCTTCTTTGGATCTTCTCTATCTCCTCCGTCAACCCGATCTGGTACGGATCCCACACTGATGAGCAATACTCAAGTATAGGTCGAACGAGTGTTTTGTAAGCCACCTCCTTTGTTGATGTACTACATTTTCTAAGGACTCTCCCAACGAATCTCAACCTGGTACAATTAATTTTATATGGTCATTCCACTTCAGATCGTTCCACACGCATACTCCCAGATATTTTACAGAAGTAACTGCTACCAGTGTTTGTTCCGCTATCATATAATCATACAATAAAGGATCCTTCGTTCTATGTATTCGCAATACATTACATTTGTCTATGTTAAGGGTCAGTTGCCACTCCCTGCACCAAGTGCCTACCCGCTGCAGATCTTCCTGCATTTCGCTACAATTTTCTAATGCTCTAACTTCTCTGTATACTACAGCATCAGCCGCGAAAAGCCACAGGGAACTTCCGACACTATCTACTAGGTTATTTATATATATTCTTTGCTTGACCAGCATGGGAGACAGCTACGTGGAGTGGGCCGTATGGGTGGCAACTGACACCAAGGTCCACGTTCGCAAAACGCAGCGTCTGGTATTGTGCTTTTTTTATGATTTTGGCGTAGCATAAGCTCACCAGGAAATGTACATAGTTAAACCGAAACGGTAAACTGCTAGAAATAAGCTGGATTCGGAGTTTAAAACCTCGCTTGCTTGCGTCACTTCCCGTCGAAATTTCCGCTTCTGTGATGTTACGTTGGAGGGATGTAGCTTCAAGCTCCTGTGAGTGAACGGTTCTGAGAATAGAGATTATGCATGATGATCTCCATTAGAGATACATAGCGTCTCGCTTTGGGAGGGGGGTTACCAAAGAGAGAATTAAAGCCTGATGTTCTCGAGCTGCAGGAAGTCTCGCCAACGATCTTCAATGGATTCTTCAAACCATATGGTCCTCAGTGTTTCAGCAGTTCTGGTGTATTCACAAAGACTAGACCGCTTTCTAGACATTTTTACTGATACGCAAAACGATATAGTAGTATAATGAGTAGGTATTCAGATCATGCAACAAGCTTAATATATTCCTTTTTCGTAGCAGTCGTGAAGATTTTAATATACGAAACGAAATCAGTAAATCCATTGATCCTAGCCAATGTTCGATGTTAGTTCGTATTCGTAAAGATATGACTGAGACGCTCAGTTCTGTCACTGTCATGAACTTTCGGAGATACATCTGAGTTAAAAAACACCAACAACTTCTTCCATAGGTTCTTTGGTATACTATGAAATTAACAGCGCCATTTATTGGTTTTTTGGCGTAATACACCGTGGTGATTAAACATCCGAAATATTAAGCTGGGACAATGATTTTAGATAAAATATTAAATTACGTCTCTTTTTCTATCCACACTCTAATTTTGATGAAATATGGACTGTGTTTCCCTCAAGCTACGCTAAAGTTAACCTTTGAAAATTCCATGAAAATTAATCGTCTAATAGTCTTGGAAATTACCACGTTCAAACAGACACGGCGGTTTCAGGCAAAACTTTAAATGACAATGTTTTCTTCTTTGATCAGATTTCGAATAAATAAGGCGTATATATTTCCCACAGTACGCTCAAGTTACCTGTGAAAACTACACGAAAATTCGTCTGGTCGTTTTGATTAGCGTGTTTAAACAGACGCACTATATGACTTCACAGTTGTACTATTGATGTAGCTGTAAGTTGAAAGCAATAGACGCTACATAGTTTTGAAATCCCGATATTCATTTTGAAGTAGCAAGTATGATGATTCTACGATGTAAAGAAATATTTAATATACTCAACATTAACATTCGTTTCGACATTTTATATAAACTGAGAAATACCATTTTGCCTGTAACTGAACAACCTAATTTGCTCGTGTACGATCATAATACGGCTTCATTCTCGGTTACTGTCTCACAGCAACTCTTGTACATGGTGTCTCAAAAAGTACAGTACAACTTTAATGTGTATGCGTACCTCTGGAAACGTTTGCGGAGAAACTGTGCACGTTCGTCGTAGGGAGTTGCAGCTCCTGCGACTCCTGCGAACAGACGTCTGCTGCGAACGTTTTAAAAGACAGCCATAATCGTTGTGTTTCGGTTTGCATTCACTTCAGGTCGTCCAATATGGTGCCCCATATAAATGCCTGCTGTCTGCGTAGAATTTATCTGTCAGCGTCGTACCGACTTCAGCTAGGCTGGGTGCTTCCTATTCCGTGTTTGAAAGTTATTTTGAACCTGCTTGTACGATTTGGTTTGAATAAACCATGCCATCCTCTGACACTTACCTTGAACCGTTGTCATTTGGCTTCACCCAAGGCAGCATGAAACACACACACAGAAACTTTAAGAGTTTGTCACATAGACCAAACATGAAGTGAATTTATTTACTGGTTTTGGTTCTATAACACATTGAAGTTGTAGCGAACCTTCCTAGATAAGCAGTATAATATAGCCCTTATGTAGCTACATCTGTGTCCTACTCCGCAAGCCACCTAACGGTAGTTGGTGAAGTGTAGTTGTGGCATCACTAACTGATCCCCGTAATATGTAACACACGCGAATTGCGCGTGGGAACAATAATTTTCGACAATCCTCTGTAATAACTCAAATTTCTCCAATTTTGTTGTCGTGATAATTTGTTGAGAAGTGTGTGAGACGAAATAACGTGTTGTCCGGCTCTTCGCGGAAAGTACGCTCTCGAAATTTCACCATTAAAACTCCCCGTACTGCACAACGCCTCTCTTGAGGTTTGTTGAGCATGGCAGTTACGTTCTCGCATCGACTAAACGATCCCGTGACGAAACGTGTAGCTCTTCGTTGGATCTTCTCAACCTCATCTATGTCCTACCTGGTAGGAATCCTATATTGATGAACAACACTCAAGAACCCATCGAACAAGTGGCTTATAAGCCACTTCCTTCGTAGCTCAGTTACATTTTCTCAGGATTCTTCTTATATAAGTCTGTCAACTTCTTTTCCTACTATTGACTTTATGCACTCATTCTACTTATACCCACTCTGGATAGTTACACCTAGACTGTAGATACTATTTCCAGCAGTTTTCCATCAATAATGTAGCTGTAGAGTAATAATTTCTTATCCGACACTACATGCACTTATTGACGTTCAGGGTCTACTACCAGGGACTGCACCACTCAACACTCCTCGACAGGTCATTCTGCTAGTCAATACTGTCTTCTGGTGTTGCTACTTCCTTACAGACATCCGCATCATCTTCGAACCGTCTTAAAGAGATTCCGACGCTTTCTGCTAGATCATTTATAAACAAAGTAAACGGTAATGGTCGTATGACACTTCCTTGGCTTAGTTCGGAAATTTTTCACCTATCGATTTTGTTCCGTTAAGAGCGACGTATTCAGTTCTGTCTAAAAGGAAGTATTGAATCGAGTCATAAATCTGGTTCGATACTCGATAAGCTCCCATTTGTTTGACTGACCGACACTGCGGGACTGTGTCAAATGTCTTCCCGGAGGCAAAGAACGCGGCATCAACCTGAACGACGTTGTGTAAGCGTTATGACTCATATGCAGAAACAGAGTGAGCTGAGGTTCTCAAGATCTCTCACGGCGAAGTCATTGTCTATTTTTGTAGAGCAGATTTTCATTCTTGAAAAATGTCATACTTATTGAGCATAAAAAATGTTGTATAATTTTATAAGAGACTGATGTCTACGATATAGGCGTATAATTATGTGCATCTTTCGTACGGCCCTTACTGGGATTGACATGCACATTTTTCAGACGCTAGGTACCCTTCGTTGCCCCAGTGCTGTACGGTAAAGTGCGGCTAGAAGGAGAGCAAGTTCTTTCGTATAATCTTTGTAGAGTTTTATGGGTATCTCATCTGGTCCAAAAGCCTTTCTGCTAGTGAGAGATTGTAGTTGATTTTGTATTCCGCGATCATTTATCTCAATATCTGCCATTCGACGTTCGCACGATGATAGAAAGGGGAGACCATGTTACAATCTTCCGTCAGTGAAACAATTTCGCAAAACTGAAGTGACCGTAATTTTCTACTTACCTAAACGTAACAATACATCCTACTTAATTATTACTGTTATACATGTGGTCTGGTAACTATAAAAAAGCAAACGGCAACTTTTTATTACTATGATAATTATTACTGTATTATTAACTACCTTCAAATTCAATATTGTTATCCAGGTAATTAATTAATTACCAAGCTTACACTACTTCGTAATGAACGTTATCAGCGACCTATCTATTTACTAATTAATAAGTGAGATAATGGTCCTTTAAAAACTGCATTTTACTTCAAAATAGATATCATCAAGTTCATGGTCTTTTCTACAAGCGTAGTGTATCTGGTATCTTGATGACCGCGACTAGGCAAATACACTCCTGGAAATGGAACACATTGACACCGGTGTGTCAGACCCACCATACTTGCTCCGGACACTGCGTGAGGGCTGTACAAGCAATGATCACACGCACGGCACAGCGGACACACCAGGAACCGCGGTGTTGGCCGTCGAATGGCGCTAGCTGCGCAGCATTTGTGCACCGCCGCCGTCAGTGTCAGCCAGTTTGCCGTGGCATACGGAGCTCCATCGCATTCTTTAACACTGGTAGCATGCCGCGACAGCATGGACGTGAACCGTATGTGCAGTTGACGGACTTTGAGCGAGGGCGTATAGTGGGCATGTCGGAGGCCGGGTGGACGTACCACCGAATTGGTCAACACGTGGGGCGTGAGGTCTCCACAGTACATCGATGTTGTCGCCAGTGGTCGGCGGAAGGTGCACGTGCCCGACGACCTGGGACCGGACCGCATCGACGCACAGATGCACGCCAAGACCGTAGGATCCTACGCAGTGCCGTAGGGGACCGCACCGCCACTTCCCAACAAATTAGGGACACTGTTGCTCCTGGGGTATCGGCGAGGACCATTCGCTACCGTCTCCATGAAGCTGGGCTACGGTCCCGCACACCGTTAGGCCGTCTTCCGCTCACGCCCCAACATCGTGCAGCCCGCCTCCAGTGGTGTCGCTACAGGCGTGAATGGAGGGACGAATGGAGCCGTGTCGTCTTCAGCGATGAGAGTCGCTTCTGCCTTGGTGCCGTCTCACGCGGTCTGCACGTCCAGCACGAACGCTAGTCCAACTGAGGCGCCAGGTGGAAATGGCATGGCACGCCGTTCCACAGGACTACATCCAGCATCTCTACGATCGTCTCCATGGGAGAATAGCAGTCTGCATTGCTGCGAAAGGTGGATATACACTGTACTAGTGCCGACATTGTGCATGCTCTGTTGCCTGTGTCTATGTGCCTGTGGTTCTGTCAGTGTGATCATCTGATGTATCTGACCCCAGGAATGTGTCTATAAAGTTTCCCCTCCCTGGGACAATGAATTCACGGTGTTCTTATTTCAATTTCCAGGAGTGTAGTTCCAATCCTGTAACCATTACAGCGGTTAAAAAGCTGCCCCTGCTCTGCCATATATTCTCTCAGTAGTTTTTTGTCTCGCCGTCATTGCCTCACGCCCTCCGATTCTGAAGGCTGTCGCTACCTTCAGTAAGGACACACGCTGCAAGCTGCAACCACCATGTGCCCAGTCTCTTTGGGCCCTTCGTCACTGCATGGCAACATGTGGCTGACGACGGATACGACGGATCCGGGGACCAAAGTGGCACTGCCTAGAGCCTTCCTTCCCACTACATGTTGATCAACAAAGATCTACCTAGCGACATTCGCTTATATTTATTTTAAATAAAATAAATAAATAAAATCTCCAGCTTTCCCCGGAAATACTTTACAATTGCTTTGTTTTACTTCTAACGCTGCTTATGCCGTTTATGACACTATGCACTGTTGCATCTCGTATTTAGACCCTCAGGGCTTCGATGGCGTCTCAAAAATGGATAGAGACTTCTCTTATATGAATAAAATTCCGATTAACATGGTACAGCGTTGACAGTTCTTCACTGTCGCAGCTATCCTATTCTGTTGAAATACGTTAAGCAACGCCAATGTCCTGTAAGAACAAACTTCATTTGCAGTTTTTGCGTCACACGTAGTCTGTTATTCCTCTTTTATCTGCATCCATTTCCATCTGCCATTCTCGTCTTATGAACGAAGTGATTTATATCTTTGAGTTTGCTTTATGTTGTAATGTATCAGCCACTTTTACTGAGTTTCTTCATCGTAACCAGTATTGCGCTCCATTCTTTCTAATTATCAAATGGATCAGAGCGCTGTGGGACTTAACTTCTCAGGTCATCAGTCGCCCAAAACTTAGAACTAATTAAACCTAACTAACCGAAGGACATCACACACATTCATGCCCGAGGCAGGATTCGAACCTGCGACTGTAGCAGTCGCTCGGCTCCAGACTGTAGCTCCTAGAACCGCATGGCCACTCCGGCCGGCTCTAATTATCAAGTGTTAGGTGTATATTCATAAGAATGTGAGAACAGCTTCTGCAGAAGTGGTACTGTATGTACCTTTAAGTATCAGTAGCATGCTTCTGTGGATTGTGTGCAAATTACATTTAGCTAATCTGATCCTGTGCGACTACAAGATAAAGTACTACGCAGGTATACATAGCTTAGTGATATAGTCCAATTATGTCAACAAGTGAAGGCACTTACAATGGCGAATCATCCCCATTTTGTACATGAGAATGAGAGCAGGCTGACGGAAAATTTATTTTTGTTAACATTCTGCTACTTGTGAACAAGCAATTGCAGGAAGCTATATTCGTGTTTGTAGTCCATGACGGATCACTTTGAGCCCCACATATCCTGTTCTACAAGTATCTATTTCCAGTGTAAGAACAGTTAATACCCGTCACAAGTAATGTCTCCGGAACACGCTTGTGGAACGATGATCCGGCCAGAAGTGACTTTCGTAGTGCTTACTTGCAAGGTGTAAGATTTGTGACACGCTTCATAATCAAATATGTTCCACACTTTAGCTCAGATCTAAACTATAATGAACTGCAAATAAATGATTTACCTGTCGGATTATGAAATTTACCTCAGTAACCTGTTATTGGGTGTTGGAGAAGAGTAAGCAGATTGATAATTGCCCACTCTCACTTCCCTTATCATTATAACATTGCACAAGCACCACAGATACACGTACTGAGCAACACCAATATTTGTTTGACAGGTCTAAAGAAGGAGCCAAATATATTTTGCACTTCGATCTGACCTAGAGTGCTGTGAGTACGGTTATCGGCAAACATAATATATGAAAACTATTTTCCCTACTTTTTTCATGGATCAGTGAATAATAGGCTATTAAATGTTATTGATTCACATATTCTCAGAAGAAGAGGTGGTAGGCAGAGGGCAAATTTGTGTCCAGATGGAGTGTGCTCCTCGCAGAGCACTTAGAGGGAACCAAATGGCTGCAGTTCCACGAGGAGCACTGCTGTATGCCCGAGGAAGAACGTCCACTGGAAAATATGTGCAGCACATCAATTATTCAGCATGTTACCTGTTTCATATGCAGCAGAAAAGAAGCAGGTGCGCAAGTACAACATGTACGACCTGCTGGGACCCACCGTACAAAGAGGAAAGCAGCATGTTCGTAGCGAGCGGCAGAAGGCGAGAAGAGGGCGAGCAGCAGCCCGAGAAATAACGCGAAAGTGGAAGGGGTTGGGGCTGCCACCAGAGAAACGTGGTCAGAGAAGTGGTTGGAGGACGGGATGGCGCGGACGGGGGGGGGGGGGGGGGGCAGGCGCGCGAGATGGGTGGCCGGAAATGGGGGCCAGGAGAGCAGTTAGCCGCGCCGAGAGCGAGCGGAGAGCAGCGAGCAGCGAGCACGTGTAATCCGGGCCGGCCTCTCCGCCAGGGGACGTGTAGCAACAAGTGCGACCGCCGCACCTCCCACCGCGGCTGGCCTCTGCTCGTTAACAGACGGCCGGCTCGACCAGAGGGGCTACACATTCCCAGCGGCTTGTATGGGACCAGAGAAAGGTCGAAATAGGCAAGTGACTGGAGTGTTTCACATAGCACTAGTCTCAACCCCAGTTTAGGGTGTAGGATGTAGATCTGCAGCAGAAGAGTTAGTGCTGTATACACATAAATTCCGTTTAAAATTACTTCTGGATTGCCAGCTACGATGGAAGATTTGCGATGACACTCGCGACAAATGATCGTCACCCTTTCAGCCAGTCCCACGAGACCTGCAGCTGCAGCAACCACCTGCAGTAGCCAAGTCTTCTCCCCCACCAGCGCAACGCTTTTCGCTTGCACTATGCTTCAGTTTCAGGCACCCTGATGTTCTTTTTAATCGTTCATTGTGTCCTCATTTTCTTTTCCTCGTTTGGTACCACTGAAGACCTAAGACTTTATTTGTTGTTACTGTTGTTTGTTGCTTTGTGTGTGATGCTAAACTGTGTCACAAGCAAGATCCTCAAATGTGATTCAGCAGGGAAAATCGACCCCGCTTTGTTGGGCGTGGGATCGCTGTGTATGCAGCAGTCCAGTGAAGCACTTTGAGCTTTGCGTACCTACTTTGTACCGAGCAAAAAATGAAACTTTAAAGAAGATAAATAAGGAAATATATCACAAATAAAATACGAAGGCGGAAAATTACTGAAAATTGTTGTATAGATATGCCGATTACCGAGACTTTGGTTTGATGAAGGTACGATAGACTGGTCACGTCGTATCGCAGAAAGAAATGTTCTACCCTCGGGGCACCCTAAAAAAGGAGATGTTTTTCAAGGAAGCCGAAAATCGTTATTTACAGTTTTGCACGACCTGATTCTTCCTTCAAAGGTTGTTGGGTGCACAATTTGTACTAAAGAACTGCTTGTAATCTTCAGGTGTGACTTCGTGATTGTGTGATTACATCTGATGCCACAAAATGGTTTTAAGATATTAAACAGGATAGTCAGCATTACACATTTAGCTGGAAGAGGATAGTTAATGCCCACATGATTAAATAATTCCAAATGATGTACTTTATCATTATGTGAAGTACTTCCTCTGGTGCAGGCAAGAAATTACTCTGTATATTATATTCCTTATCACGTCCATAGGCAATTCAATGACAGATATCGTCATTGGTTATCTGGAAACCTGGTGACACAGGACCGTGTTAATGCTAAGTTTCAATGGAATGAAGTGGTTTGCCTGATCATAATAACAATCGGATTTCGTCAAAGACAGTACTTTGCAGGCTCCACTTGTAAATGCATATACGATAGCGTATGGGTTGCCAGATCGTTGCTTCATCAAACCTCCAACATAGTTAACAGGCTGAAAAAGTACATAAGAAGTTTTGATAAGTAGAATGCAGCAGTAATTATTTTTCTTTAAATAAAACATAAAGAATGTTGAACATATAATTATCATTTCAGCGTATTATTACGACAGTGTACATGAACTTTTCGTGTGATGATCAGAGAAAGAAGAAGAAGACAAAACACCGTACTTCACGTTCTACAAAAATAATCGAGAATTAAAATTTACAAAGACATATTAACTATAAAATAAATGGAAAACCTTGCATTAGGCAAAACGTTAAGTCTTTGACTTTAGTGAAATGCCAAGATTTGCTTCACTGCTCTTTTGAACGCGGAAACATTGTCTGGAACAGATTCTGGAAACAGCCATACATTCACATCATTCAGGGACTCAACGTTAGATACAGCGCAATAATGTTAGATTAACAAAGCTGTACGAAGTGGCTTTGTTAGATAATTGCATTGTTTAGATGAAGAATAGCTTTTAATAAGCAGATTCAATTAATTAATGTAAGAGATTATTTTCTTCACAGCTGTTGTTCAGCAGCTGCAGAATATTTCAACAAAGATAAAAAAAGTCAGTCGTCAGCTGCACAAGTGTACATTTATTTGGTTCACTTTCCGGTTTCGATACTTTAAACTGATATATTAATAAGTGAAATAGGCTTAAATCCTGGTAAGCTATCGTCAAAATGAGAACCGTGCGTTATTGTCCTTTGCTACAGACTCAGTTAAATAAAGTGACATCGATAAAAATATAAAAGTGCGATGTTGATGGACGTTCGTCGTACATACTACATACGAATTGATATTTGACCATTAATTGTTTGTTATTCATCGCGCATATCATATATTTTTAACGATGTCACGCTGTTTTATTGATTCTGTAGTAAAGGACAGTACCATCCGATTCTTATTTTGGCGTTGGCTTAGCTTGCTAACGTGAACCAAATAATGGTTTTTCTTGTGCAGCTGACGACTGATACTTTTATCTTTGTTGTAATATAAGAGAATTGATTTCACAGTCACAACACTCATGTAAGTGATGTGATTATAATAAATTGCTCAAAGTTTTGCAAAAAAATGTTGGAGGTTAGGAGTTAAAATCTGGGATAATCTCTACACTTGGAACTATGTCAGTGAATGTTTGTCACCCTCCTCCCTCCCCCCCCTTCCCCATCTGGGGGTAGACGACAGAAAACCTGAGAAAATTAATTAGGGGGCATTGAAACGTTAACAGTTTATGAATGAGGGAAGCTTTAATCACAAAAATGAAAACCGCATAATATTCACTATAGATGCTAAGTTCTTTCGAAGGTTATTCACCAGAATAAGGTATTCAGCTAATCTCTGCTCAAATACTTTGAACTAATTTTCTCTTCAAGAAATTAACAGTCATGAATTCTTAAAAAAGTCTTTTCTGGCCCACATTTCTGCTCACAGATAACATAGCGTAAACCGTATATTACGCAGAGCAGTTGAAGTATGATGATGTTTGCAGTTTCTCTCTCATTTTTTTTTAATAGTTTGAGGATATGCTTGATTGTGATAACAGCTGGATAGTTCTGCAAACGAAGACCAGGTAAAGGCGACATTGTCTGCTGCTGTGGGAAACATCTTAGTGACCAGGACCCTGTCAGAAAAGTGATGCCACTGAGTTCGTCATAGCAGATTACGTGTAACTGTTGTACAGTGGAATTAGTATTATGTAATGCACACCTTAGCAAGTTGAGCTGAAAGAAAATCTTCGTTAGTGTACAAGTAACTTATCTCACGTACATGAAATATATCCGTGTCCAGGTTGGGGGGCAGCATTATATTCAATTTTTTACAGCATAGCTGTGCCCAGTACCCTGCGATTGCTACCATTAACTTACAGTTTAAATTACCTGACGAGGTGAGGTTAATATCAGTCTTGCGTAGCATACTTCTGCAACATGCAGTGAGTGAATGTCCCTGTCTGACATTTCGTTATTTATGTTTACTGTACGGTTTCCAAAATAAACAATGACAGTGCTCACAGCGGTTCACGTCGAAACTCTGGCTTGTGGCAGGGAGACAGTATTGTCCGCTTTGCTATGTCAGGGTTTAGTGCCCGTTTCATGTCCGTTTCAATTAATTGATGAGTTTGAGTGCACCGAAAATATTTCTGTACACCTTGAAGAAAGCTTTCGGACTGGATTTAACACCACAAGTGAATCGCAGTTCGCTGGCTACACCCAACTCAAATGCGAAGTGAGTGAATGTCCCTGTCTGACATTTCGTTATTTATGTTTACTGTACGGTTTCCAAAATAAACAATGACAGTGCTCACAGCGGTTCACGTCGAAACTCTGGCTTGTGGCAGGGAGACAGTATTGTCCGCTTTGCTATGTCAGGGTTTAGTGCCCGTTTCATGTCCGTTTCAATTAATTGATGAGTTTGAGTGCACCGAAAATATTTCTGTACACCTTGAAGAAAGCTTTCGGACTGGATTTAACACCACAAGTGAATCGCAGTTCGCTGGCTACACCCAACTCAAATGCGAAGTATTTCACATGGGTCGTTTCCATGGGTGATCTAGTTCCAGCTGTACTCAACACGCACGCGCACACACACACACACACACACACACACACACTCACACACACACACACACACACACACTCACACACACACACACACACACACACACACACACACACTAACACCTTGTCTGTTCTCTAGCATTTTATACCCACCCCTCGCTCCCATTAACACAGTAACGCTTTCGAAGTTGAGTTCATTGTACTATGGTCTATCAACACATATCATTTACAATATGTGATATCTCGTCACTCTTAAGTATATCAATATTCTGTTCAAGTAGAATACAAATACATTAGTTACAAGATTAATGGAACTCACGTCATAACCCGTAACAACACGGTGTTGATACAATGATATATTTTCTTTCAAGAGTCTGTCATGAACTAGTGAAACCTTAAGATTGTTTAACATTTGATCATTTGTGTCTATTCTTAGAATCGAAGTACACGGTGCGTATTTGTATTAAGCCAGATCGAAAACGTAAAAACCGAATAAAAGACAAAATACAGAAAATAAACACAGAGCAGAGAAGGAAAATGTGCTTCAGCATTCTCGAAGCACCAAATAGAGTATAACCATTCAAAGCCAGTCCACAAATAGTACTGTATTTATTCACATGGTTTTGATTTCTATTAATAGTGTAGTTAACATCAAAGTGACGCATAACTGTGCCAGATAAACCACAATGTCCTTAAGGAAAATATGTTTTCGTTAAGAAAGGCCAACAAGTGCCGCCTAATTTTAAAAGATAAATCGAAAACCAGGCAATATACTCATAGAACCATAGGTACCAAAGTAATTTCTTGATTATATGGCTCTCTTAGACACATTATTACGCAAACATGGGGAATTAAGCAGTTTGGAGATTATTACAGCAATCGCAATGAATCGTAATGAAATCTGCCAACACGTCCAATTAATATTAGAAAATACTTTTCTAATATATACGGTACTTGTTTGTTAACATAGGGCCTAAAAAACTTTATCTTCCTTTGTTTACTGCATGCTGCACTGGGGTCAGTCTCCTTCCCAATTGCGGCTGGAATTTAACACATCGATTGTTTCAAACAATAAACGTAAAGGGAATCCTATCTGCAATAGAATATAATTCATAGCCAATAATTACTGTTAAAGAACATCAAAGCAGTTCAACTCTTCTCCCCTTCACTACAACTGCTAACCAGCGTAAATATCAGTACACATCCCAGGAGCTGATATTCAGTCACATGAGTGCAACTCATATTCAAGAACCAGCAAGCAGACATGCCAACGCCCACAGAAACCCTCTATGTACTTTAATACAGGAACACTGTCTGTCAGCGGACTCAGTAGAGCTCATTGCCACTCAGAAAGAAATCAACAAATGTTACAGTACCATTTAGCACAAAGAGCAAGCGCAGTTCTAGCTCACCACACACGCCACAAATGCACAATCTTCCACCGTACAGGCCCAGCAGCATACAGACGTCCGATATACAGTGTATCAGATTACGAACTTGAGAGCAGACGCTAGACCACTTGCGGGTGACTGTTTACGAGGAATGCATCACAGCTCCCTCCTCTCATTCTGTGTTGTCTCTTCCCATTTCCTCCTCGATTACCCACAGATCTCGTAAATCGCAGGCGGTGGAAGTATTGCCAACTTAGGTTATATATCGGAACAATGACAAGCATGGCACAGTAGAAGTTCGACTGGTGAGTATCATGTGGTGTGCATTTGCAGACCGTTTACCATTTGTTCAAAAATTTCCACACACACAATCCAAAACATTTGCAGGTTAGCATCATATGTGCTGACAAATCTATTGAATGCATGATAATTTGTCGCTCTGGAGTTACTTACTCAGCAAAATTGTCGTATTACTCGTAGTGCTTGTTCAACCTGCTGATGACTTAGAAATGTTCTCCACATTCAACTATAATATTGTACGTATTCCAACAGCTAGGTGGCTAGTTGGCAATTATCAGTATGTAATCAATAACAATTCTTTTATTGATAAGACCTGCTCTGGTAGACCTCATGGCATACAATTTATCATATTTCTAAAAACATCATGTAGTGCTATTATTCATATAACCACACGTCTAGGTAAAGGTAGGAGTCTGGCATTATCAACTCACATTAATCCTTGGCCATATCTAGATGATGTGATAAAGCGTGCTCAATGGAATCAAAACCTTTCTGGCAGTACCTTAACTATACCCATTTTGCTTTTTTCTTTAACAGGTTTAATGTACCTCTGTTATTCAAAAGCTGAAAAAATGAGTATAAGCCTAAAAATGATTAAACGTGTTTATTAGCTCCTGGATAAGGAAAATTCTTTATATATCACTGTTTCTGGATCAGATATTATCCCTACTGAAGAAATTATGTAGACCAGAAATTTAATTTTTTCTCTTACTTCTTTTTTGTACATTTGCTCTAACTCTGCTTCTCAAAATTTCTGTACCGTTCTTTCAAATAAATGAGGCTGCTCTTCCTATGAAACAGTATCTGTCGTAAGATCGCAAATGTATAAGATTACTTTGTTCAGTAAGTCAGACTGTGTCCAAGACAGTAATGAATACACCTGAACTTACATTTGATCTGAATGGTGACAAGCAAAATTCATAACTCATTTCTTCAAATATGACAGCAGTATGCTTCTAGATTCTATTGAAAGGTTTACGTGTAAATATGCCACGAAAATTTTGCAACTGTTTATCTTAATTCTCTAGTCTAGTTCATATGGGAATGAAGATTTCGTTGATAGCTCTAGCATCTAATACCATTTCTACCTTGTTTTGCAAACAATAGTAATGGGCTGCAATATGGTGACATCAAGTGCTCTGTTATTTTCCACTTCAGTATTTGCCACGTTTCTTGTATGACCACTGGTGTCTAGGAAAATGGAGTGGAGTATGCCTCTGACAGTAAATTTCATGACGGGGAGCCTCCCTTTCACATTGGTACATGTTAATAATACCTGCTTCTATCTCAAAAATATACACATACTTTAAAATCAATTCCTTTAACTCCACTTGTTGCAAGAAATCAATGGTTATAGAGTATGTAACCTTATCCCTTGATTGGTATTCATTATTCACAACTGAACTACAGTGAAGAGGCATTCTATTAGCATTTGCAGCTTTCATCTTAGTGAGCTTACTTTTGGGTCTTGGGAGTATTTGCCATGCTCAATCTTTCTTTTTTAGTAAGTCAAAGCCAGTGCTTTTGCCATTGATAATCAGAAAACATTTTCCTGAGGAAAAGTTGATCAGTGCGTTCCTCTCCCTCAGGAATTCTATGCCAGAAATGCATTCTATAATTAACCCACTTACAATTGGGAATGGGCATATTGTGGCTCCATTCCCTATTACAAGTTTCAATTATGTCTGCATTTACCGTGCGTGGTAACCTGGCGACCTCATGAATCGTTATAAAAGCATGTATGAAAGCTTGAAATATGTAGCTTGAAATATCTCTTTGCTGTAATCACAGCATTTGCAGTGGTAATTACTTAAATTGTCTCTAACATGTGTGTCACTCTTACATCACAACTAATTTAGTGAAATACTTGCCTCACCCCCACTCCATCTCATGACAGACACTGAAGGGTAAATTTCGTTTGTTGGGTCAACATTGTAGGGATCTTCTGCCACCTTCATTATACTTGCGATGGGATTTTGTTTTCACCAGTTCATATCAATTCTATGGCCTTCTATAGGGCATTCTTACATTTTAGTATTCTTCCAATCTGAGTATTTTCCCAGTTATTACTGTTCTGCCACAGCCCTATCCAATTAACATTGTGTGGGCTACAATTTTTTATCATTCACTCTTTTCCCATGAAAGCTTGGTGGACCACAATCAGTTGACTGAGAGTTATGCAGCAAAATTGATTCCTGCTGCATCACATACGTGGGATGATAGTCTCTTATCTTTCCATGATCATAAAATTGCATGTGCAGTGAAGAAGACTGAGCTGTGCCAGTATTATTATTATTGTTGTTCCTCAAATTTAAATCTTCATGTACTGGACTTAGAAATGACATTTCTGAAACACAGATTAATTTGTCCCTCAGCCCCAATGGTAATTTTGTTTTCAATATTCGTCAAATAACAGTATGTGATATGCCTCATTGTGGAGTTTTTCTTGTACATTCCTTTATATCACTTGATAAAAGGGACTGGATGAATACATCATTTTGTCAGTTGTAGAAACCTGAAACTGTCGGCGTTTTAATAAGCTCATATCCAGTAGAAAGGCTGACAATGGAGGTGCTACCCGCCATCCCATAAGAAATCTAGGTAGGAGACATACTCATGTGAACAACACCATTTCTGTCCATTCCGTCATATGATGTAGTACTAATATATTCATCAATCGTTCTAGTAACAGAGGGCAGCATACAATGCAAACAATGGACAGCTTCTGTTGTATGATACTAATATGCGATGTGACACTATGTTGCTACTCTGACTAAATCTCTACACAAAGCGGTCTTGATCTGGTTGAATTCTGTCTTAACTATTTCTTCAGAAGTGTTTTACTCAGACAAGACTTCAGTGGCATATTGTTATGCAGAAACTATTAGATTTGATTCCAGCTCATCATTTATCTGTATATCTTTACTGATAATCCACTACCAAAAATCCTCATAAAATTTTCTCCTTGTTCTCAGATTGCTCCCTCATTTTAATTCCTGTTCAAATGTAAAATCGTTTACCTTTTCGTTAAGCTTATGAACAGTTTCTTTCAGTTGGGCTTGATCGCAGTTATTTTTTTTTATCAAGCTAGGAATGCTCTCGTATACAGTTTTTAGTGCTGTAATTTCTGTGGTTAATCCACCTTGTTGTTATGACAAATTTGTCACATCATTTAAAAAGTTTGACTGTTTTGACAATGTTCATTTTGTTTGGTTAACATTTCATAATGCTTGGACGACAATAATATTATGTTGGAACTCTTCCATGTGGTCCGCGTTTGCTTGGACGACATTTGAAATGTTAACTGCATCACTGTGTCATCTGACAGTGCATTTTCTTCTTGTGCAAATTCAATAGTAATTTGTTTTTGTTGTAATTTCCTTAAAAAAAGGTTTTATCATAGCTTCCAAAGTACGATACATTGCAGTAAAAGCATTTAATATGGGGCAAGTAGTTGGATTAATTTCCTCACTCTTGGTGTTCGATTCAATTTCGTGAGCTCAGGCGTCAATGTTTCCAATGGCTGCACCAGCAAATTCGCAATCACCAGCATTAGATTTTATCTCAAAATATGTTTCAGTTTCTGTTTTTATGGGGTTCCCTATTTTTACCATGACACAAAATGTCGCTGAATTTACACTGGTGAAATCACGTCTTTTAAAGTTGAAAGAAATTTACAAATAAAAGTATTGCTGACTATGAACGTGCTGCATCGGTGACTTTGTTCTAAGAGTGAAGACGCACTATGCCATTCAATGCGCTAGGGACGAAAAGTCATCTATCTTACCACCTAAGTTACTACTTATGGCACATAACAACAAAAATTCTAGGAATTAATTCCTGTTAAGAATGATTCATTAGAAGACTGACTATCTAATCACGCACAAGCAGAGGAAAATAGCAAACGTTGGCCTTAGCATATATGTATCACTGCCACGAAGATCATGGAGGGTGTTCCAAGATACTACTTTTTATCTCATTTTTAAAATTTTCTGTTGATCGTTTTTTGTTAAGTTCACTCCTCTCCACAATATTTTATCTTATGACTTCACTTTCATTTTCGTTTGTTGTTCACACAGTTGTGCATAATACCGAGACAGAAGTTTGTAACAATGCCCTTACAATAAAGCCTCATACACAAATTATTAACTAATTACTGGTCTTATAAACATTTGAGAGTACACTGTGATTTTAAGACTTTAAACTGTGTAGTCAGCATTACATACTTTGCTGCAAGAGCATAATTTATACCTGTATTATGAAATAATTTCAAACGATTTAGTTTATTATTAAGTGAAGTATTTGTTATACAATATACCATAAGTTTTTGTTTGAGATGTGTTAGGGAGCGAAGGCTATTTACAATTTGTACAGAAATCAGATGGCAGTTATAAGAGTCGAGGGACATGAAAGGAAAGCAGTTGTTGGGAAGGGAGTAAGACAGGGTTGTAGCCTCTCACCGATGTTATTCAATCTGTATATTGAGCAAGCAGTAACGGAAACAAAAGAAAAATTCGGAGTAGGTATTAAAATCCATGGAGAAGAAATAAAAACTTTAAGGTTCGCCGATGATATTGTAATTCTGTCAGAGACAGCAAAGAACTTGGATGAGCAGTTGAATGGAATGGATAGCGTCTTGAAAGGAGGATATAAGATGAACATCAACAAAAGCAAAAAGAGGATAATGGAATGTAGTCGAATTAAGTCGGCTGATGCTGAGGGAATTAGATTAGGAAATGAAACACTTAAAGTAGTAAAGGAGTTTTGCGATTTGGGGAGCAAAATAAATGATGACGGTCGAAGTAGAGAGGATATAAAATGTAGACTGGCTATGGCAAGGAAAGCGTTTCTGAAGAAGAGAAATTTGTTAACATCGAGTATAGATTTAAGTGTCATGAAGTCATTTCTGAAAGTATATGTAAGGAGTGTAGCCATGTATGGAAGTGAAACATGGACGATAAATAGTTTGGACAAGAAGAGAATAGAAGCTTTCGAAATGTGGTGCTACAGAAGAATGCTGAAGATTAGATGGCTAGATCACATAACTAATGAGGGGTATTGAATAGGATTGGGGAGAAGAGAAGATTGTGGCACAACTTGACGATCGGTTGGTAGGACATGTTCTGAGGCATCAAGGGATCACCAATTTAGTATTGGAGGTCAGCTTGGAGAGTAAAAATCGTAGGGGGAGACCAAGAGACGAATACACTAAGCAGATTCAGAAGGATGTAGGTTGCAGTAAGTACTGGGAGATGAAGAAGCTTGCACAGGATAGAGTAGCATCGAGAGCTGTATCAAACCAGTCTCAGGACTGAAGACCACAACAACAACAACAACTTGTCAGGCACGTAAATATTTCAATGACAGATATCTTTGTTGGCAAGCAGAAAGGTTTGTAGTAAAAGATTGTGTTAATGTTAAGTTTCAATGCAATGATATGATTCACACAATAATGACAGTAATTATACGTGTACGTTGAAGACATTACTTTGCAGGCTCAGCTTGTAAATGTTTAAATGCGTATACGATAGTGCACTGATGAAATGATTGCTCAGTCAGTTAATCGACCGTGACCAAGGTATTTACGAGTAACAAGCTGAAAAATATCATTAAAAAGTTTTGATTACTAGAATACTATATTAATTGTACCTATATTTAACAAAAGCTAAAGCATTTTGAAGATATAATTATTATGTCACCATAAGATTACAACAAATTCTACAGGATCATTTCGTGAGACGGGTAGAGCAAGAAGAAGGAGAAGACGATGCAGCGTATTTACCTTTTACAGTAAAAATCGAGAATCATTCAGGAAGAAATACATTGTTGTCTTTAGTGAAAACCAATGATTTGTAGCAGACTGCGTACAGCTTGATTTTTTTTAAATTATTTTCAATCCTGTACCAGATGGAGAAGGGGGACCCTCTGAGGCCTTGAGCTAACGTTCTATTCTTTTGTTACGTCACATACTCATATGAAACTTAATCTAATGGGTAACAAGATTTGTTTAATATAATCGAGATCTTATATGTAAGTAGATTTCGGATTCATTTTTGAGTTACAGTGTTCTGTATTCGAATTATTTAGGAATAAAGGAGAGAACTCACCAAAAGCTAAAAGCACTGCGTCGTCGTTAGGTACACAAACAGAAGGTACAGAGCTTTGTAAGCTTTCGGAATAAACTTCGTTTTCCAAGGTTGTTGGGAAAAAAAAACATGCACACACACACAAACACACACACACACACACACACACACACACACACACACACACACACACAAGCACTCACATACTCACTCACATGAACACGCCTGTCTCCTTGCATGGTGCTCAATCGACTCTGTAAATGCTTTCATACATTCAGTTAACTTCAAGGTTTCAGAATTACTTACTGTAAATTTTAGATATAAGCGCTAGATGTAGAGGTGATTGTTTAGAGGAATATTTGTGATAAGGCACAACCGGTTATTTCCAACTATATAATGTTCTGTTTGTGTACTTATGCTATGTTTGTATTTTAAATTTTGGTTCTGTGCCAGTACGTGTACGGAAGTTTGTTTTACTGCACAAGTTGTCTTAGTTGCTTTTACAGCTCTGTATTACTTTTTTATCAGGACATTATTGTCAGGTTGTGAGTATTTCTTAAGGGTAGATACACTTGTGTCTGGGTTCCTTTGCTCTTCGGGTGAGGCAGCGTCAGGTTTTTATTTAATGTATTCCGTATTGTGACCTAAGGCTGTGTAGTCGTGTGTGATGAGGGTTAACCTGCGGTGCCTTATAAGACTGTGCTCCAGTGTCGCCCTAAGCGCCGCCTGCTTCACGTCTGCTGTGCAGCGAGCTCCCTTAATTTAAGTATTAACTGTATTTTTCTTACTTGTCACTTCTTCTTCTGCGTGTTTTTGCTTTTAGGAAACTTTAATAGTCGAGTGCTATTAAGTGTTCCATAGATCTCGTGTTTGTTTTGAATACAGTCAGAGAGAGTCCCTTTAGTCAGCCATAGTGCCAGTAGTGTCAGTGTCGCCCTAACCGCCGTCTGCTTCACGTCTGCTGTGCAGCGAGCTACCTTAATTTAAGCATTAACTGTATTTTTCTTACTTGTCACTTCTTCTGCGTGTTTTTGCTTTTAGGAAGCTTTAATAGTCGAGTGCTATTAAGTGTTCATAGATCTCGTGTTTGTTTTGAATACAGTCAGAGACAGGTAGTGCTATTTTCCTTGTTTTCTGCAAGAAGTGGTTAGCAATCACAGTTTAGTCAATAATCAACCGCCTTTAGTGAATTAGCAGTCTATTTAGAAGTTCATTAACACTCTATAGTAAATTAATTTCTTAGGATGGATAGGATGTGTGGCTGCTGTGTACGGACGCAGGAGGAGCTGGCCACTCTTCGCGAACAGCTGAGCGTATTGATGGCCGCGGTCAGCCGTCTTCTGGCTGCTGCTTCGGAGTGTAGAGGCAGTGGGGAGTCTGGTGCGTCGCAAGGTACACCCCAGGTGTTACACGCTTCACCCACTGTCCCTGCTGTCGAGACATCTTCACGGGTACCGGGCGCGGGCCACCCTCTCCCCAAGGGGAGTGGCGGGTTCAGCGGCGTTCGCGCCGCACGAGGCGGAGGGTCAATGTGGAGTCTGGCCGTGTGGCATCGCCCGCTCTGCCTGTGAGTGGACATGTGGCAGCTCCTTCAGCAAGGTCCGAGAAGGCACACGGGGGCAGGGGTTTATTAGTTATTGGGAGCTCCATCGTTAGGCGGGTGATAGAGCCCCTTAGGGAAATAGCAGAAAGGTCGGGGAAGAAGGCCAGTGTTCACTCTGTCTGCTTGCCGGGGGGTCTCATCCGAGATGTGGAGGAGGCCCTACCGGCGGCGATAGAGCACTGGGTGCACCCGACTGCAAATTGTTGCTCATGTCGGCACCAATGACTCCTGCCGTCTGGGTTCAGAGGTCATCCTCAGTTCGTACAGGCGGTTGGCGGAGTTGGTGAAGGCGGAAAGCCTCGCTCGCGGAGTGGAATCAGAGCTAACTATTTGTAGTATCGTTCCCAGAACCGATCGCGGTCCTCTGGTTTGGAGCCGAGTGGAAGGCTTAAACCAGAGGCTCAGACGATTCTGCGGAGAGCTGGGGTGCAAATTTCTCGACCTCCGCTATCGGGTGGAGAAATGTAGGGTCCCCTGAATAGGTCAGGCGTGCGCTACACGCCGGAAGCGGCTACGAGGGTAGCGGAGTACGTGTGGAGTGCACATGTTTTTTTTTTAGGTTAGAGAATTCCCTCCCTAGGCCCGACAAGACGCCTCCTGAGACACGGCAAGGCAGGAGTAGGCAAAATGCAACAAGGAATAACAATATTAATGTGCTTATAGTAAACTGCAGGAGCGTCTATAGAAAGGTCCCAGAACTGCTCTCATTAATAAACTCACAACGCCCATATAGTACTAGGAACAGAAAGTTGGCTGAAACCAGACGTAAACAGTAATGAAATCCTAAACCCGGATTGGAATGTATACCGCAGAGATAGGCTGGACAATGAAGGGGGAGGCGTGTTTATAGCGATAAGTGCAATAGTATTGAAGGAAATTGACGGACATTCGAATTGTGAAATGATTTGGATGAAGGTCACGGGTAAAGCAGGCTCAGACATGGTAATTAGATGTCTCTATAGGCCCCCGGGCTCAGCAGCTGTTGTGGCTCAGCACCTGAAGAATAATTTGGAAAATATTTCGAGTAGATTTCCCCACCATGTTATAGTTCTGGGTGGAGATTTTAATTTGCCGGATATAGACTGGGAGACTCGAACGTTCATAACGGGTGGCAGGGACAAAGAATCCAGTGAAATATTTTTAAGTGCTTTATCTGAAAACTACCTTGAGCAGTTAAACAGAAAACCGACTCGTGGCGATAACATATTAGACCTTCTGGTGACAAACAGACCCGAACTATTTGAATCAGTTAATGCAGAACAGGGAATCAGCGATCATAAAGCGGTTACTGCATCGATGATTTCAGCCGTAAATAGAATTATTAAAAAAAGGTAGGAAGATTTTTCTGTTTAGCAAAAGTGACAAAAAGCAGATTTCAGAGTACTTGGTGGCTCAACACAAAAGTTTTGTCTCAAGTACAGAGAGTGTTGAGGATCAGTGGACAAAGTTCAAAACCATGGTACAATATGCGTTAGATGAGTATGTGCCAAGCAAGATCGTAAGAGATGGGAAAGAGCCACCGTGGTACAACAACCGAGTTAGAAAACTGCTGCAGAAGCAAAGGGAACTTCACAGCAAACATAAACATAGCCAAAGCCTTGCAGACAAACAAAAATTACGCGAAGCGAAATGCAGTGTGAGGAGGGCTATGCGAGAGGCTTCCAATGAATTCGAAAGTAAAGTTCTATGTACTGACTTGGCAGAAAATCCTAAGAAATTTTGGTCCTATGTGAAAGCGGTAGGTGGATCAAAACAAAATGTCCAGACACTCTGTGACCAAAATGGTACTGAAACAGAGGATGACAGACTAAAGGCCGAAATACTAAATGTCTTCTTCCAAAGCTGTTTCACAGAGGAAGACTGCACTGTGCTTCCTTCTCTAGATTGTCGCACAGTTGACAAAATGGTAGATGTCGAAGTAGACGACAGAGGGATAGAGAAACAATTAAAATGGCTCAAAAGAGGAAAGGCCGCTGGTCCTGATGGAAACCAGTTCGATTTTACACAGAGTACGCGAAGGAACTTGCCCCCCCTTCCTGCAGCGGTGTACCGTAGGTCTCTAGAAGAGCGAAGCGTTCCAAAGGATTGGAAAAGGGCACAGGTCATCCCCGTTTTCAAGAAGGGACGTCGAACAGATGTGCAGAACTATAGACCTATATCTCTAACGTCGATCAGTTGTAGAATTTTGGAACACGTATTATGTTCGAGTATGTCTTTTCTGGAGACTAGAAATCTACTCTGTAGGAATCAGCATGGGTTTCGAAAAAGACGGTCGTGTGAAACCCAGCTCGCGCTATTCGTCCACGAGACTCAGAGGGCCTTAGACACGGGTTCACAGGTAGATGCCGTGTTTCTTGACTTCCGCAAGGCGTTTGACACAGTTCCCCACAGTCGTTTAATGAACAAAGTAAGAGCATACGGACTATCAGATCAATTGTGTGATTGGATTGAGGAGTTCCTAGATAACAGAACGCAGCATGTCATTCTCAATGGAGAGAAGTCTTCCGAAGTAAGAGTGATTTCAGGTGTGCCGCAGGGGAGTGTCATAGGACCGTTGCTATTCACAATATACATGACCTGGTGGATGACATCGGAAGTTCACTGAGGCTTTTTGCAGATGATGCTGTGGTGTATCGAGAGGTTGCAACAATGGAAAATTGTACTGAAATGCAGGAGGATCTGCAGCGAATTGACGCATGGTGCACGGAATGGCAATTGAATCTCAATGTAGACAAGTGTAATGTGATGCGAATACATAGAAAGATAGGTCCCTTATCATTTAGCCACAAAATAGGTCAGCAACTGGAAGCAGTTAATTCCATAAATTATGTGGGAGTACTCATTAGGAGTGATTTAAAATGGAATGATCATATAAAGTTGATCGTCGGTAAAGCAGATGCCAGACTGAGATTCATTGGAAGAATCCTAAGGAAATGCAATCCGACAACAAAGGAAGTAGGTTACAGTACGCTTGTTCGCCCAATGCTTGAATACTGCTCAGCAGTGTGGGATCCGCACCAGGTAGGGTTGATAGAAGAGATAGAGAAGATCCAACGGGGAGCAGCGCGCTTCGTTACAGGATCATTTAGTAATTGCGAAAGAGTTACGGAGATGATAAACACCAGTGGAAGACTCTGCAGGAGAGACGCTCAGTAGCTCGGTACGGGCTTTTGTTAAAGTTTCGAGAACATTCCTTCACCGAAGAGTCAAGCAGTATATTGCTCCCTCCTACGTATATCTCGCGAAGAGACCATGAGGATAAAATCAGAGAGATTAGAGCCCACACAGAAGCATACCGACAATCCTTCTTTCCACGTACAATACGAGACTGGAATAGAAGGGAGAACCGATAGAGGTACTCAGGGTACCCTCCGCCACACACCGTCGGGTGGCTTGCGGAGTATGGATGTAGATGTAGATGTAGAGGAGAGCTGGGAGGGAGTTGGAGAATTTTGCAGACGATACATCGTTCAGCCTCATAGAGTAGTAGCTTCTTGTCATTTGTACCAGCTAAGGGAGCTTCTTCATATTCTTTCACCGATATGATAAGTACTTTGTGTGTTATTATGTCACTACGTATAAGAAATTGTCCGTTTACAAGTTTTGTTAGGTTCTCTCTGTTCCTTGCGTTGTGTTAAAAAGTTTGTCGAAGTTTAGGCATTAGTCTTGGCGGATATCTAAATACATGGACTTGTCTCTCAGGCCGAATGATGTCCCCCAGAGCGTTTCAATTTTGTCGTGCCACTTTGATTAGGTTTCAACCAACTATTACTCCAGTCCGTAGTTTTGCCAAGTAGTTGCTTGTCTGCTGACGCTGACCATTGAAACTACAGAAAACAGTTAGCCATGCCATCAGCATAGAGCTGTACCGACTCATTTTATACTGACCTCCAAACATATCCAGGAATATCGTTGTAACTGCTTTTCTGCCAGTCTCTGTAATAATTGAAATAAATATTTATTTACTTTATTTATTTACAGTCAAGAATGTGGTGATTTGTTGGCATGATGTCGCACGAAGTCGAGCAAAAGGGGATGTTAAATTCATATAGACGCTGCTTTAAAGAAAAGTTTACGAGTGGTCTTCAAGATTTCTGGTTGCACAGTAAGCGCTGGAAGACTATCGTTGTAGTGGGAGACCATCAGCCTGCAGAAACTAAGTGATAGTCGACCAAATGAAACAGTTAATAAGATCATATCGACGACTGACCATCGATGAGTTGGCACAGGAACTTCTGACCTACCGTGGTTCAATTGACGCAATCCTGTCAGATGATTTGAAGACGAAACGTGCCAGTGCAAAGTATGTCTCGCGGATGCTGGCTCCGGATAAAAAGGAAACTCATTTGTTGACTGCCGAAATATTTTGAAAAAAAAAAAGCATAGATAACTCGACATTTCTTGATAAAACCGTCACTGGTCACGAGACGCTGGTGCGCCCGTACTACCAGGAGCAAGAAAAAAGACATTAAACTGTCACACAACTTCCTTTCCGCGATGAATGAAAGCACTTTATATCAAATGTAACGCAAATGACGCTCATTGTGTTTTTTGACAACGAAGGTGTGGTGTGCCATGAATTTATACCAGTTGAATAAACTGTCAAGATCCTTTCGAAGTGGAGGTTTTGAAAAGACAAAAGGAGGCAATCCAAAAATAACGTCTCGTGAAATGTGAAGGTGCATGAACACGGTATTACGACAATGCTCCCTGACACACATTGCATGCGGGAAAATGGGTCGCAATAATGAACATTCCATTCCTGTCAGCCTCCCTACTCACCGGATTTGGCACTTCTGGATATCTAGCTCTTACCAAAGATCAAAAAGTGCCTTGAAGCTAACAGTTTTGCCACAGTAGAAGACGTGAAAACTAAGGTGACGGCTGGGTTTTGGAATATACCAAAATAGAACTTTCATTGTTTCGTTGTTTCTAACAAAGGCGAGGTCGGTAGAAATATATATATATATATATATATATATATATATATATATATATATATATATATATATATGTGTGTGTGTGTGTGTGTGTGTGTGTGCGTGTGTGTGCGCGCGCGCGCGCTGAAGTGGAGTCTACTTTGAAGGCAATAAAGATATATTGGGTTGTAAGTAGGCTGTTTAGGTTTTTATGTTGGTAACGCCATGTAGCACTCTGTATGAAAATCATTGACTTATGTCGCATGTCGGTATGGGTGATTTTGGTTTTTTTTGTTACCAACCTAAAAACCAAAATTGCGTAAAGTTTTTGACTGCTCCTCTTATGTCAGTCATGTGTAGGGAGTGGGGGATGAAGTTGGTTGATATGCCTTTGATGTGGACTGCACGTCATCTTGATCGGTGTGTTAGTGAGTGGTGAGGGAGGCAGGGGAGGGGAGATTACTAGCTTAAAGGAACGTTCGATGTCCAAAAATACATTAAATGTCCTCGATGATGGCTTTGTCGATGTCATTGGGAGCAATAGTTACTCGCAAATTTGTTCGTTCTAAAAGAGTTGGAAGGTAATGCTCGCCACGTCCGTTGCAGTCAGTAACTCACAATGGCCACCCGCTCGTGCCAAAGGCGGGCACCTCAGCGAGCGCTGGAATCGATTACTGGGTGAGGTTGTGGCGAACCCAGGTTTCTTCAGCTGGACTGGTAGGCGCCGACAGTATTCTGTAACTGTAACTGTAAACTGGGCTGTTTGGCGATGGAAAGTTGTGTGTGACAGGGAACAGTGGCCTAACCACAGAGATAATAAGAATGATAAAATCCTCCATGAAACACCCTCAGTATGAAGGTGTGCTGAGTGTTGATGTGAAGCATGTCTGTGAGGCAAAACAGTCATTATCGGGTGACCTCTGAGGAACTGCCACCCCTTCATTGTATTAATCAAGGGGTCATCTCTCTGGATGAACCATTATTTCTCTAGCCGCTCGAGGTACCGTCGAACATAAACTTCCCAACTCCCCTTGGAATGGGTATACTGGTATACTGGTGGGTATCAATATCCAAACTAACAAGTGAGCTCATGTGGCCACTCTTCTTGGCTCATGGATATCAGCAATAATTTAGACAACCAAAAAGAAAATATGAAGATTAGTGAACCCAGAAAGATGTCACTGACTTGGTACATACTATAACGAAACAGGCAGATCGCTACCTTCACTAAGACAACACATCCAGAGCATTTCGAGGCAGGTTTCCTCCACTTAAGTATGCAGTTCGGTAGCCTCAACTCAATGCGCTGTTTTAAATGGCAGTGAGTTTTCATGCCACTCTAGAGTCTAAGTGAATAGCCGCTTCTGGCAAATGTGGTAAGGCCGCAACGTCGTTTGCTCATATCCACGAAAGTTTATTGACTGCATTGGTGACCATCCTGTCTGGGATAGACTGCAGCATCTGCCTTGGAGAAAGGTACATAAGCTCAAAACAACCAAGCGTATCCTTTTGCTAGGGACGAGAAGATATATAAGCCATGACGCCTCCTATTTCACTACTTCATTTCCATCAGGTAGTTAGGAACTTCAGACTCTGAAATCAAAAAGCAGAGACTTGAACAAGTTTTAAGTTTTTATTCGCATCACAATAACGAATATTTGTAAAATTCACCGTTCCCTCGGTTTTTGATGTTCCTGTGCCGTGCGATGTAATTTACAACTACTCGCTGGCTTTCTTTGTCCTAAACTGACTCCATCGCATTTGACCTCTGATAATGAAAAATGTACATGCCTCTCGAGAACGAAACAGCAAACTCTCCAACAGTTAGGAGTGTTCTTTATAATTCAGGCTGGTCCCAGGAGCACAGGACATGAAGGAAACGTCTCACACCAGAAGTAACTTCTTAGACACGTCCCAACACACACGGGAAATGCTTCACCGTTCCTTGATTGAAGCCTGTGTAACACTTACGGTACGAGGCCGCGTAGTCAACGCAGTACTGTGTAACTGAAGTGCTTCGTTCGTTTCGATGTTCGCTCTGTGACATAAGGGGGTGTCTTTCATCCACTAATTAGCTTCAATGCACAACCCTATTTTAGATCTGAAAGCTAATTTATTTCGTTTCTTTTCAGTTCACAGCTAATCACTGTCAGTATGAAGAGCACCGATCCCATCCTTTCCTTTTATCCTCTATATGTACCAAGTCTGTCAGGATAAAACTCCCACCTTATTCACGATCGGAATTCAAACAAAATATTGATTTTCCTTAGTGATCTTAGTGATCTCTGAGTAGTTATTTGGGGGTATGTATATTTTATTTTATATAAGTACCGGCTTATTTCATTCATCTCTAACTATCTTGATATTAGTGCCTTGTTAGTTCTACGTGTTTCAGCTTAGGTCACTATTGATAGTTAGAGGAGTGTATTTTGTTGCATTTCAGTGTTTGAATGCTGGTTGGGATCGAAACATTGTTCATTTTTATCGAGCTAATGAGCTCATAAGAACATACATTTGCAGTTTCGTAAATCAGAAATTTCTGTGAGTAAACCCGTTTTCTGGGTGTTTTGTTCAGAGGTGCAGCTCCATGAAATCATTTGATATCTGAGGTTATTTAAATTTTGTGTTACGAATGAACGACGAAAGAAGCTATAAGCGAGGTTTGTTCGTTTATAACTTGCTGCTCACAAAAACATGCAAACCACAAACATGCGCACACACACACACACACACACACACACACACACACACACACACACACACACACACTGGCTATAAACTCTAAGATAGCGGATATCAGAGTGGCCATCACAAATATTTTGAAACGGAATTTCTTTTCAAAATGTTTCAAATGGCTCTGAGCACTATGTGACTTAACATCTAAGGTCATCAGTCCCCTACGACCTAGAACTACTTAAACCTAACTGACCTAAGGACATCACACACATCCATGCCTGAGGCAGGATTCGAACCTGCGACCGTAGCGGTCGTGCGGTTCCAAACTGAAGCGCCTAGAACCGCTCGGCCACAACGGCCGACGGAATATGTGTCTGCTGCGCAAAGTCACTCTTAAGATGAGGCAGTCTAATTGAAATGTCGGCTATTGATGTTGGTACAAGGTCAACAGAGCAATATTTCATGACGACTACACGTCATTTAGATCAATAAACATTTTTACAACATTTTAATTGAAGCTAAATGCATGGTTTAGCGTATCGTAATAGAGTCCCTAACAGAATGCGTGCAAATTACGTTAACAAGATGTTAGTTTAAGCTAGTTGACATGAGGACAGCTGGGATGAAAACATAAAAAAACCAAATGTGCCTGAAAAATGACTAACTGAAATGTAAAAACTGTTATTATGAAGTTGAAGCTACAGCATCATATTTCTGAATCTCTCTTCAAGAAAATGAATTATTTAAGTTTGAAATGGTTAATAATTAAAAACCGTCATTTTTGAGATTCTTCAATTGTGGTATTCAAGTGTCTTGCTTTGGCTGAGGTTGCTCATTTCTTTCACACGGCTGCTTTCAGGAAAGAAGTCAACCACTACTTTCTTTCCTTAGCTTTCTGAGATTACCTTACGGAACGTTTGCCTCACAAAGCCTGTTATCTCACTGACAAGAAAACATCGCCAACTTCAATTCATATTTTAAAGAGAAAATCAGCAGATTTGAAAGATACCAGTTCCACGAGTCGACCCCGTGCGAGATTTTGGTTCATAGTTCTGATCGTACCTGAAAGTACGGCTATTGAACTTCCATGAGCACGGTAGTCTTGGCACTCACTGTGCCCCGCTGCAATCGCCAAACCCTGAAGTTCGAAATACTGTACAGTGGAATGAGTAAACTGTTTGTTCTTTGTATCAAAGTGTACCGTTTCTAGCCTTTAGCTGGTGCCAGAAATCTGTCTGCTTTATATGTTGCTATTCACGAATGCAGTGTAAATATAAGTAGCGTGGTACTATATAATTATTAACGTCGCTGTTTTTTTTTGTTGCAGTTATCAATCTTAAAATGAAATACATCTACAAACTTGTGTCAAAGTGATTTGCATGCTGACATGTAAATCGAAAATCATTAACTTCCTTCCATGATAGTTCTTCAGTTGGTTAGAGTAAATGGATTGATTTCACGGCGTATGTGTATCTGCAGAATATGGATACGAAAACATTGTTAAATGAATATAGAACGTACTCATTTTACTAAGGTTTGACGCTCCTGTTGATGTTCTTCCGTGTTAGCGAATTAAAATTGGGTTTCTTGAAAATCAGCCTTATGGATCAAAATTGGTTTATTTTTGTATTTACCCAGGCATGTTTAGACACCATCATCTTCTGTGGATCAAATTTTTGTTTCTGTAAAGTACGATATGAAATGTATAGTAATATAACTGTTGTAGCCATAAGAATTACAATATGTACAATTTGCTTTGTTTTGTTTAGACGATCAACTAAAATTTCATTGGTAAATGAAATGCATTATTATACACTAAGAACAGCTCAGCAGACTAAGTCTATAAATCCAGAATATATCAGTTAATCTGCAGTCCATGCTAGTCGGTCTACGTAAGCCCAACATGCAGAAATGCCAAAACGAGGAACTCTGAACATCTCAGAGCCGTAAGAAGTGATAGGACACACTCCACTTTTGTAAATCATCTAATACAAAAAAACCATCCAAATAACATGGAGACTGATCTTAAGATCCTCTGAGAAAGCTACAATCTCTATCAAAAAGCCACAGTAGAGAAGTACTTCATACAAAAAGAAATAGTACAAGGAAAGAGAGTCCTGAATGAAAATACAACACTGTGCAACAAAATACTGTTTGGAACACTCAATGAGCTATACAAAGGCACCTTCCCCCCAAAAACAGCCTCGAAGAGAAAAGGCCTTCTGTTTTCTCCGTTGCCTCTCCACCTCTCTTTCCACCTCTCTTTCCAGCTCTCTTTCCAGCTCACTTTCTCTCTTATTCCCCCCCTCCCCCCCCCCCCTCCCCCACACACACGCATACACATTAAATTCATTCAGCCCTCTCCCAACAGCCACACCGAACCAGTTCTAACAAAACATTCATAATTAACGCCACAACAAACACAAGACCAACGACGAACAAGTTAGCAGCAGCAATAACAAAACACCTCTCATTGAGAATAGTCAGTGGGACACATGCGATCATAATGTTGGTAGAGTACTAGAAATCATTCTTTTTTAAATAACTGCGAATTCTTATCAGCTCTGCAGTGACATTAGTGGAAACTACCTTTTTAACAGCTAATGGAGAGGACAGAATGAATCGAATCTAAAAGTAAGATAATAAATTGAAATATTATTAGGGCTACAACTTTTTTCTGTCGTTTTTTCTTGAAGTTGGAGGCTTCATTGTAAAAAGCTTTCAAAATATTTACGATTGAAAGTACTGACCATCGCTGGCTGCTACCTTCTCCCATCTTTCGGGCACCAAAGGTATCCCGCGACCGGAGGAACTGAGCGTGTGTTGAGGAGATCCATGAATCGACTCCATTTTGCACTTGTTCGTATGACCGGTCGTGTTGGTCAGACAGGCCTTGTATCATTTATCATAAAACGTGGTGGTCAGAGGGAGCGATGTCTAGAAAACGTGGCGGGCGGGTTAGGACTCCACAGGTCTGCCTTTCCAGGTATATTTTGTAGTGTTTCGAGCACTGTCATGCAAGAAAATCATCTTTTCAAGTATATCGCTTTTTGGGCGTTTGTTTTCAGTGCTCGGCTCAAACGCATCAATTGCTTTTGATTATGAACTCCTGTGACTGTTTCCGTCCGTTTCAGCGGCTTTGTTAATTTTTATTCTCCAAACCACCATGTCGGTCATCGGCGTAAAAATCACATTTCGTGAAGTGTTGAAACCATTCTCTACATGTTCTATTACTAATAAATGCCTCATAGGTCTTACCCACCAATTTAAAACATCAGCTTCAGGTTTCTTCTTTTAAAGCAGAGTACTAACACTTCCCACAAATGACGAGAATTGGGTTCGTATGTTCATACATTCGATCGAGAATAGTTATATGATGTAGTCATAAAGCGACTAATAGTTTGATGACGTCACGTGTACAACGCCTAGCTTATTGTATGACACTTAACGACCTACCATCTCCAATACCACAGGCCGCTACCGCCGTCTATTGCAGAACTATGGAAGCAAAGTTGTGGACATAATTATATACACATCAAGCACCTGCATTGAAACATAAGGGATCTTTTCTGTACTTGAAATTCGGACTTTCTGAAAGTAATGTCATGCCAATTTCCATACGCCAGTGATACGTTCATAGGACGCTAGTTAATGTTCTCAGAAAGTACAAGTCGAGCTTTATAAACGTGTTGAGATCCAATACAAATACACACCCAGTGACGTTTGTATCCTGATAGAAATGATTTTGTACAGTGACTTAGGTTAGTAAAAGGATGCCAGAAGAAAGGCTGATACTCCCCACGAAAGAGGCGCTATGGACGCTAGAAAATGGAGAAAGCGGTACACTGCTGACATATTCTTCTGTTTAAGTTCAATAGAGGGATCAGAGCAGCGGAGGCAGCAGAAACATTTGCGCCGTGTATAAGGATAATGTTATTAGACAGAGCACCGCAGGGAAATGGTTTTCTTCTTCTAAGGAAAATCATTTTGACATTAGATACTCTCCATGTCCACGTAGGCTTTCAGGGTTTGATGAAGATCGTTTAAATGCATTAACCCACAATGATCCACGTCATTGTACTCGAGAACTGTAAATGTCATCAACCGTGAGCATTCCACCATCGTGCGGCATTTTCAGGCGATGATTATGGTGTGAAAACGAGGAGCTTCAAAAATGCTCTAATCTGAAATCAGAAAAATCATCGGGTGGCCATATGTGCAGATCTGCTTGTTCGTCATGAACTGGCTCGTGAACAACGCCGGCCATTTCTATCCCGTATCGTTACCAGCGACGAGAAATGCTGTTTTTGTAACGACATAAAGTAAAGGAAAGAAATGGCAGAGACCAAATATACCAACCACAAAAGATAATGGTATGCAGCTGATGGAAGAAAGGTGGTGTAGATTACTACGTATTGTTTCCCCACGGTGTAACTATCACTGCTGACATTTACTGTCAATAACTGAGACCTCCTGGAGGCACAATTCAAGAACAACGACCGTGAAGACTGTGTGAAGTGATGCTACTCCACGCTAACGCCTGCCTACATTCTGCTGCACTGACAGAAAACGCTATACAGGAGTTAGGCTGGGAAGTAATTCCGTACCCACCTTAAACACCTGATCTTTTTCCTCTGATTTTCACCTTTTCCGCTGTCCACCGAACAACGTTCCTGATGAAAATACTTCCGAACATGGCTTCAAAATCAAAGGCTTCTACAGCCCTGGAATCGAACAGCTACCCTAGTATTGTCAGACTGTTGTAAATAGTGAAGGTGAATATATTATTGATAGCTAAGATATGTTATGTGTTATTTAATGTGTTTATTAAACTTAAGGAAAAAGCTACCGACCTATGCACCAAATATCAGGATTGAACCATGTTCCCGGTATTTGTATTACAAAGAACATAAGATTGCAGAAAGTGGATAGACTATTACGGGCGGCTCAGCGAAGTTAATGTGATCACCTTCTATATTCACCGTCATCGTGCAATAACTACTCACATTGGCAGCAATAGCAGTAAAGAGTATATAAAGAGTGTCGGAGGGACAGGGTAAACAGTGCATCGTTGTCGTGTTGTGGAAACGGAGTGACTTATCTGATGTGCGAAAGGGTATCACCACTGGCTTTCAAACGAAGTTTGGAACAATTCCCAAATGACTAAATATGTAAAGTGTCTATATACCGTTGTGGTTGAAAACTACCGCGGATGGCACAACGGCGTGATCTGAAACTGTCGCTGCGGCAACTGCCGTGCACCACGGGCCATACATGACAGGGGTGAAAGGCGACTGCAGAGAGGCGTGTGAGCGAATGGACGTGCAACTGTTGAGCAATGACCGACCAGAGGAACCATCAGGCTACCGGAAGTGTCGTTCAGCGAATATGGCTGCGAATGTCCCTCCACAGCTTTCGCCTAATGTAAGAAGCCTTTTTGTATGTTGGCAGCGCTATAGACTGTGGCAATATCGCTGACATCACTCTGTGCCCTCGACGACAGATTATGTGGTTGGAGGGACTTGCAGTTAGCGACTGGAAGAGAAGTTTATAGACTTTTTTGTTCTTAATGGATACTCTGTGCTAGTAGAACATGCATTGCAAACTGAGAAGCAAGGAAATGTATCTTTGATTGGTAATGTTTGGGCAGTGGAATTATTGAAAACTGTATAATTTTTGGAACTGGATGTCACATGTATAAGGTAAAATTTTCTAAATACATTGTTTGCTCTTCAACAAAATCTTTCTCTTGCTAACCATATGCCTCCTAGTAGTCAGAGTCTATAGTAGTAGGGATCTTTTTATCTAACTGTCTGTAGTTGCTGCTTTCTGTAATTGCAGTAGATCGTGTTAGGAAGATCTTCTGTGAATTATAAAAAAAAAAGAAAATAAATGAGTTTAGGCAATGAACAGAGTTGGAGAAAGTTACATATTTCTTTAATTTCATATTTTTTCGAATTTAATTATTGTTACGATTTCTTTCTATTTGGGGCCATTCTTTTGTGTTAGTTACTGGAAACCATGTTGTCGCTGTGTATCAGATGAGTTGGGATTGTATACGGTAGATATTAAACTAATACGTTAAGTTTGAGTTGTCTTTGTCAGGGAATATTCAGTATGTCAGTATTTAAATGATACAATTAATTAAAGACTTAGTTTCACTTGTTCATCCACCCGTGCTGACTGCAGTTGATCGGCGACGTGTGCTGCAACCTACACGCCAGTGCCGCAGCTGGACGTCCACTGTGTGGCGAGATGTGGCCTATTCAAATGGCTGATGGCCGTCGGCGCGTGCGGCCTAAACCGTCTGACTGCAAACAGCCTGCAACAATCGGCAGAAGGGTCCAGATCAGAGAAGCGAGCTTTGTTGTCTGGGAAATATTTTCGAGGCCTTCCCTCGGTAACCTCGTCAATCGGGAGGGCACAGTACTTCAACGTTAGTATGCATCTGTCCATGAGGACCATGTCGACCGATAACGCATTTTTTTCTCCTCACTACTCCGGTATGTACCAGTAGGACAACCCAATGTGGCACACAGCTCCCAGTGAACGTGCGGGATGAGTTTACCGTACTCACCAGACTCCCCGGATTTAAACCCAACCTAGAATCTGTAGCACCATCTCGATCGGACTGTTCACGCCATGGATCCTCGACCAAGAAAGCTAACGCAGCTGGCCAAGGCTGCACGTGTCGATTTACTCTGAATCTACATTCTGTATTCAATAGACGAGTCTTTTCATTTAAGAATTATTATAGACCTGCTTCACTGTCCCTGAGGCTAGCGAAGTCGTCATTGAATCTTATCATTGATACCCTTTCACCCTTAATTTGTATCTCGCTCTTGGACCTTTCTTTTATTTGCCTCATTTCTTCTTCGATGTATAGAATTTTGAGCAGTAGGGATAAAAGACTACGCCCCTGCTCTAGACCCTTTTTAATCCGGACACATCTTGTTCTACCAATCTTATTGTTTCCTGTTAGTTGCTGTACATACTGTAGATTACCTGTCTTTCCCTACACCTTACCCCTCCTTTTCTCAGAAATTCGAACACCTTGCACCATTTCACATTGCCGACCGCTTTTTCCAGGTCGATGAACGTGTCTTGATTTTCTCTTCAGTCTGGCTCCCATTATCAACCTTTTCCGAAGCCAAACTAATCGTCATGTAACAGATCAATTTTATTTTCTGCTTTCACACACGAAAAAAAGTTTGCATGTGACCTGATGTAACACGCCCAGGAGTACGAATGGGTCGGGTACTTTCAAACTATCTGTCGTTTCGTGACCGTGCGGCCTGTCCACACCACGTACCTGATAATCCTGCAGTGGTCGTATTGTCCTTCTCCACACTACTGTTGGCTTGCCTGAAATGATTTACTGAAATATGCAAGCGGGTTTAGGGGATCCACTCAACGTTAAAACACAACACTGTCCTATGTCTGGTATGAACATCTATATTCTGAGACGATATGGAAACCACAGGTTGCTGTCCTTAGCCGGCCGCGGTGGTCTAGCGGTTCTAGGCGCTCAGTCCGGAACCGCGCGACTGCTACGGTCGCAGGTTCGAATCTTGCCTCGGGCATGGATGTGTGTGATGTTCTTAGGTTAGTTAGGTTTAATTAGTTCTAAGTTCTAAGGGGCTGATGAACACAGCAGTTAAGTCCCATAGTGCTCAGAGCCATTTGAACCATTTTTGCTGTCCTTACACTCTAAATCGTAAACGGCTATCCCAATTAACAATCTTGATGATTAATAGTCCAAAATATCATTCGGACGAACGTACGCGTAACCGACGGGGCACTGGTGATTGCTGATGATACGGACGCCGAATGATCGAACGAAAGTTCTTACGCTCGTCACACATGCAGATACCTGGTAATACTCCTTCTTATCACTAGTAATGATATAACACAGTTCGTAAAGTTAATTTTTCAGACCTCAGATCTCACTTGTAAGAGCGTGCGCGTTACCGTCGCGGCGCGGCTGATTTTTGTTAATTCGGAAGCGCGATGATCGAACGCATGTCCTCACGCTCGCTATAAGACACTGGCACTTAACTGCACTCTGATTCACATTAGTTCATTCTGGGAGACCGAACACGGCGCCGATGGTTGATGATACTGTGCGACACGCAACGAGAGGATACACAACTACCTTTCGGCGGCACAGCTCACTTTTAATTACATCTTGACGCACTTTCCTCTGAATTACCTTCATATTTAATCACTTTACTGTAATAACGGTGGCAACACTTCAACTTGAATACTAATAATGCTTCTTACACGCAGAGCTACACACTACACAAGACATCAGTTCCGGGTCCCGCGCTCGACTCACTACTGACGCGGCTGCCCGCAAAGATACTCCACAACTAAGCCAGCGACATGACAATACGCTTACACTACGTTCTGGTCCGATGTTACTCATAGAACAATGCTGAAGAGTTGAAGGTGTGACACACGTCTTCTAGATCGTCGTATTCCATAGACATTAAACTGCAGTTAATTTATATTTACGCAACAATATTTACTAGAGAAAGCGCTGTTATGAAGTTATATCTCGTGTTATACACTCCTGGAAATTGAAATAAGAACACCGTCAATTCATTGTCCCAGGAAGGGGAAACTTTATTGACACATTCCTGGGGTCAGATACATCACATGATCACGCTGACAGAACCACAGGCACATAGACACAGGCAACAGAGCATGCACAATGTCGGCACTAGTACAGTGTATATCCACCTTTCGCAGCAATGCAGGCTGCTATTCTCCCATGGAGACGATCGTAGAGATGCTGGATGTAGTCCTGTGGAACGGCTTGCCATGCCATTTCCACCTGGCGCCTCAGTTGGACCAGCGTTCGTGCTGAACGTGCAGACCGCGTGAGACGACGCTTCATCCAGTCCCAAACATGCTCAATGGGGGACAGATCCGGAGACCTTGCTGGCCAGGGTAGTTGACTTACACCTTCTAGAGCACGTTGGGTGGCACAGGATACATGCGGACGTGCATTGTCCTGTTGGAACAGCAAGTTCCCTTGCCGGTCTAGGAATGGTAGAACGATGGGTTCGATGACGGTTTGGATGTACCGTGCACCATTCAGTGTCCCCTCGACGATCACCAGAGGTGTACGGCCAGTGTAGGAGATCGCTCCCCACACCATGATGCCGGGTGTTGGCCCTGTGTGCCTCGGTCGTATGCAGTCCTGATTGTGACGCTCACCTGCACGGCGCCAAATACGCATACGACCATCATTGGCACCAGGGCAGAAGCGACTCTCATCGCTGAAGACGACACGTCTCCATTCGTCCCTCCATTCACGCCTGTCGCGACACCACTGGAGGCGGGCTGCACGATGTTGGGGCGTGATCGGAAGACGGCCTAACGGTGTGCGGGACCGTAGCCCAGCTTAATGGAGACGGTTGCGAATGGTCCTCGCCGATACCCCAGGAGCAACAGTGTTCCTAATTTGCTGGGAAGTGGCGGTGCGGTCCTCTACGGCACTGCGTAGTATCCTACGGTCTTGGCGAGCATCCGTGCGTCGCTGCGGTCCGGTCCCAGGTCGACGGGCACGTGCACCTTCCGCCGACCACTGGCGACAACATCGATGTACTGTGGAGACCTCACGCCCCACGTGTTGAGCAATTCGGCGGTACCTCCACCCGGCCTCCCGCATGCCCACTATACGCCCTCGCTCAAAGTCCGTCAACTGCAGATACGGTTCACGTCCACGCTGTCGTGGCATGCTACCAGTGTTAAAGACTGCGATGGAGCTCCGTATGCCACGGCAAACTGGCTGACACTGACGGCGGCGGTGCACAAATGCTGCACAGCTAGCGCCATTCGACGGCCAACACCGCGGTTCCTGGTGTGTCCGTTGTGCCGTGCGTGTGATCATTGCTTGTACAGCCCTCTCGCAGTGTCCGGAGCAAGTATGGTGGGTCTGACACACCGGTGTCAATGTGTTCTTTTTTCCATTTCCAGGAGTGTATTATGGCTACGACATTACAAAGTGGCGAGATCTTTTGAAGAACAGATGAAAATATTATTACACCAGAAAAGAGGTACTCAGCTGGAGACTAAATACTCGTAAGCGAGTATTTGTGATACACCTAGTTTATCGGGTTCAGACAGATAGGACAGCTTGGCTAATTACTCCCGAATGCCGTACAAGCAGCGTAGACAATGGGACACGTGTTACTGTATCCGGGTGAGGCGCCGCCGGCCGCAGAAGACCCCGCCCCGCCCACGTGATCGATTGGGGGCCCGAGGAGTGTGCTGTCCGCGCAATAACGCAGGCAGGCCGCGCAGCGGGGGCCGACCGCCGCCGCCGGGCTAATGGCGCGGGGGCGGCGGGCCGCGCCGCGGGGCGCCTTCCGCCACACAATGAGCGCCCGTTGCTCGGCGCCAGTGTTGCCACCTGTATTTGCCGCCCCTGATCCTAGGTCCTGCTCAAGCTTTACGCCTGAGATCTGTTACTGTCTATGACGGATTGTTCTCCATTCTTGGAGTAAAACCATGTGTTCCAGTGTTTGGACAGTGTATATACAGTGTATTAAAAGTAACTGCGAATACTGCCACAGGTGAAGGTCGACGGTAACAGAAGCACGAACGTTCCAGTATACATCCTAGAAAGAGCCTTTTGAGGGATAAGCAGAAATTGGTAGTGGAAGGTAAGGTACCAACAGAGACAGCAGGTGTAACAGACAATCGCTGCTTTTTTTTCTTCTAAGATTGACAGAATTTTTTGTGGCCGTGCAAGAACAAGTCTAGTCCCAGGTCATTCCATGTCAAATCGCCAAATTTTGGAACAATTTCCTACTCGGCCGTCACTCATATAGAAGAAATTGTGTATGGACATTCGCCTATGCTCCACTGGTCAGCGCTGCGTAGAAGTAATACTGGACGAGGCATAGTCACTCGTTTAACACGGCTGTTCACAAAGCGATCGTGTGACTTTGACTTTCAGCTGTTATATCTACGGCAATATTTTTTTTTTCGAAATACATAAAATTTGGCCATGTTGTACAATTTTATGCGTTCTCTTAAGAATAATAATGAAAACACAATTTTATGAGCCTTAGTTAGCCAGAAATTTTAGACAAAATTACAAAAAATTGTCCTCCGAAAGGGTTTCAGACTAAATGTGCCACCGAACGTGAATATTGGCATGTGTTAAGTTAAAAGCCCGAGGTCCTCAAATATAATGATTCAGCTATGTACCACGTTCCGGTGCTGAATACACTAGGCGCAAATTTGAAGATTTTTGTAAAAACATCAAAAGTGTGATATTTTCGACCTTATTTTTACAAGAAACTGTGTTCTAGAAAACTTTCAACTGAACTTATTGGAAAGAGCAAGACTGTAATTACTAAAAAAAGTGTTTTTCATTATCCAACGCGGGCTAACAATAGTATGTAATTAGGGTCAAAGTTGGGAAAGAATAAAGACTATCGCGGCACGAAGAGAAGATGAACATCGAAATCTTATACATCGTAAACGCATGCTGGACATGACACTTAAAACGCAATAGGTCGGCCGGGGTGGCCTAGCGGTTCTAGGCGCTACAGTCTGGAACCGCGTGACCGCTACGGTCGCAGGTTCCAATCCTGCCTCGGGTATGAATGTGTGTGATGTCCTTAGGTTAGTTAGGTTTAAGTAGTTCTAAGTTCTAGGGGACTGATGACCTCGGACGTTAAGTCCCATAGTGCTCAGAGCCATTTGAACCATTTTTAACAACGACGTGGCAAACAAGATTTAATTCCCTACTATGTTTCAAGTAGTCTACAAATTCGTCGAAAAGGTCTTTTTGTGAAAATGTGAAAATAGGGTACATTAGACACGTCTTTTACAAATACTGCTTTCTATTAAAGCCTCAAAACCAGTCTAATTTGGAACAACGTGTAGAAGTCCTCAACCCTCCCTCCCCCCCCCCCCTCCCGTCCTGCCACACATCAGTTCAGTGGTTTTAATTTCCAACGCGGTCTACAGTGCTACATAACTTGAAGCAATGTAACTCTGTGAATGAAGTTTTAAATTTGGCTTCTTATATCTCGTTGATTAAAGGCGTGATAAACATAAGACATTAGACGCAAAAATTTCGTAATATAAGGTTTTCTAAAATAAAATATTATTTACATACTGCTTTCGAGATTTCTACACTATCAGTTCAAACTTCATTTTTCTTGCAAAAATTAGAAAAGTAGGCCACTTTCAAATGGATTTTACAAAATTTGTGTTCCATAATTGATATCAAACGATCGCAGTTGGGAAGAACATATTCTCAAACACTCAGAAAATCACGTTTTCCAATTTGCGATAACAATACCTGGACAAATGAGAGGGAATATTAGACGGCGCTAGATAG